>NW_019724754.1:508907-512138 GCF_002891405.2 Cryptotermes secundus
TTACTTACTTACTTATGGAGCTGAGCCCTTCTTGAGGAGAAACCAAAACAGCAGCTACTCAAGAATTTCCCAGCATTTTATGGAACCCGGAGGTTCATTACCGTGTTCACAAGAGCCCTCCACTGCTCCCTATCCTGAGCCAGATCAATCCAATCCATACCATCCCATCCTATTTCTCAAGATCCATTTTAATATTGTCCCTCCACCTACACCTTGGTCTTCCCAGCGGTCTCTTTCCTTCTGGCTTTCCCATCAATAACCTATATGCATTCCTCGTATCCCCCATTTCTGCTATGTGCCCTGCCCACCTCATCCTCCTTGACTTGATCATTCTGATTATATTTGGAGAAGAGTACAAGCTATGAAACTGCTCATTATGCAGTTTTGCCCAAGCTCCTGTCACTTCATCCCTTTTGGGCCATCAGACGAGGTTGGGTGTTAGAAATGAAAAGTTTAACATTACTCTATTCTGGGATGTGAGGCCATGTAGTTTGGTAGATGGTTCTCCTCCAATTCTTCATTCTTTCCCACCCTAATCTGCCCTTTGAATTATTCACATTCATTCTGCCCCTGAAAAACTGAACTTTAAGGGGGCACCTCATCATTCTTGTTCCTCCCAACCTCCTTCTGCCTTTGCCCTCCTTGTTCAGATTGGGAGGTTCCTCCAAAACACCTTTTTTTAGCAAAAGTAAAAAAGAAAGAAAACTGTATGGTGTCACATCCTAGAAACAGTCTTTTTAATCACAGCTGTGAGAATATCAAATCATATATAAATAAAGTTCCTATGCATCTAAACATCATGTAGATGGTTACCTTTTGAAGCTTGTTTAAGCATTTGAGTACTAACAAAATTTAAGACTGCAGTGTTCTGCAATATGGTGCCAGTTAGTTTGTTAGTTAAGCTCTGGAGAAAGCTACTTTCTCCATCTTCTTTTACACTTAACAACAGACAACAGGTTCATCCAAATGATTTGTCTTCATGGTCACCAGTTCTATGGCCTTGCTATCAAGAGAGAAAGCAGTTCCAAACAAACCTGCACACATTGCTGATGTCAGATCCTGTATACCCTTCCAGCTTAGCAACAATGACGTTGGTGTCCAGTGTTTCATCCACAGGCACGCCTTCAAGACACAACTTCAGCAGTGCAGAGCGTGCTTCATCTGCATCAGATATGCAGACACTCATACATACTACAGTAATGCAGTGCAACTTCCTCCAGTTATGCAAAATATATAAGGGGTACTTTTTATCATTCTAAACAAAATAACTAACCCCCATGCAGCAGAGTCCTCTTTGAGGAACTAATAGTCGCTCAATTAGTCAAATCTTTCTCCAACTTCTGTGGAACATGGACTCTTTACAACCATTTCACAAAAATTCAAGTTAAGATTCACAAATTTTCTAAAAAAAAAAAAACTCATGTCATCATGTGATGCCATGTAATCTGGTAGATAAATACCAATATTTCAGAAGATCTGATGCCTCCTCCTTCATGTGCAGAAAACAGAGAGGACACGTTCCTCTTATAAGATGGTCACTTTCAACTGAACTGCACACCCATCATGTCCCAGAAGATGACATTTATTTATTTATTTGTAGTTTCTTAGCAACACTCAATAATTCAGACTATACAACACTGAATGGTTGAATGACAGTGAATAATGATTTGGAATGGAATGTGGAAGGTAGTGGTAGTGTCCAAATTTAAGGTACCATCCTGGAATTTGCTTGCAGGAAGTAAAGGAAACCACAAAATACCTTGATCAGGATAGTTGGTGTCCCAGCCAACCAAAAGAATTAGAATAGAATATATGAGGGGCAGGCCTTCTCAGCCCTTGCACCGCAACCTTAGGTCTATTGTGCTTCCCCCTTTTTAATTATTCTCTCAGCAACCCCACACTTTGGATGAAGCGCAGGATTTTGGATGTGGGGATGTTAAAATAGTCACTTGGTTCCATAAAGTACTGATCCAAGTGATGTAATCTTAAATAAGCTAAAGAATCAAAAGAATTAGAATACACATTATAAATTTTGTTTTATACTATATATATCTCACCATTTGGCAGAGGAATGTAGACCCTCTTTTCAAACCTCCTCCTGAAAGCCTCATCTATGTCCCAAGGGTGGTTGGTGGCAGCAAGAACCATTATAACTTTGTTTTCACCACTGAAATTCAAAACACAGAAGCTCCTGAGACCTTCACACTAACCATGACAAAAATGAGTCTCTTTGCTACTTCAAAATGGACTTATGAACAAGATAACAGGGAACTACAATCCAGTTAGTGTGTATTTGTATCAGTTGTTGATTCTTTATGGTAGTTTTTTGAGTTGTACTGAATATAAGAAATACACAAGAAGAGATAAAATCAGAAGCTAGGGCAGGATATGAAAGCAGCTGTCCAATACTCTTTCTGCCCTTGTTCCTCCCTATGCCCCATTCATAGCTCCACTGAGTGCTGTGGGACTCGTGACCATATTTTACTTTTAACAAAAAAATAATGAATATTACTAATCCCCTACTCCCCCAATCAGATCTCCAGGGGGGGAGTGTTTCTAGAGGAAATGTCATGCAGACTCGCCGACAACTACCACGCATGGTCGCCAGCTTCTACAACTACCACGCACGGGCAGTGATCTACTACAACAAGAAAAAGCGCGAAGATCGGAAGGAACATCATGGCTACAAGATTGGAACATAGAATGTAAGGACCTTGAATCAAGCAGGCAAATTGGAGAATTTGAAAACAGAAATGCAGAAGAATGAGGTGTCTGTTCTAGGTGTCAGTGAAGTGCGGTGGAAAGGACAAGGTGAAATAAGAAAATGTGATTATACAGTGCATTATTCTGGAAGTGAACGGGCTGAAAGAGGTGTGGCAATAGTGGTGCATAAAAGTGTAGTGAGCGGTGTTGTTAAGAAGATTGTTTGTAATGACAGAATTATTGCTCTGAAGTTAAAGGCGGAACCGGTAGATATACTGATTATGCAAGTGTACATGCCAACATCAGAGTATGAAGATGATGAAGTGGAAAAAGTGTATGACACAACTGAAGAAATTCTTCTGGAAGATGGAATAGGTGACACAAACAGCATCATATTGGGAGAATGGAATAGCACTGTTGGAGATGAACCATATCAGAATATTGTTGGATCACATGGACTAGGAAGATGGAATCACAGGGGTCAAATGCTTATTGACTTTTGTGAACGAAATGGACTGATTGTCACCA
>NW_019724754.1:512976-520110 GCF_002891405.2 Cryptotermes secundus
TTCGAAATGTGGTGTTGGAGAAGGATGGAGAAGATCAGTTGGACCGATTATGTGAGAAATGAAGAAGTGTTAATTAGAGTCAGTGAGCAGAGGAATATCCTACATGAAATAAGAAAACGGAAGGCTAATTGGATTGGTCATGTTTTACGCAGAAACTGCCTTCTAAAAGAAGTTATTGAAGGAAAGATAGAGGGGCGGAGAGAAGTGACAAGAAGACAAGGAAGAAGACGTAAGTAGATACTGGATGACCTTGGGGACAGAAGAGGATACTGTCATTTGAAGGAGAAAGCTCTAGATCGCACTAAGTGGAGGAACTGTTTTGGAAGAGACTGTGGACCTGTCGTATGACAGATTACTGATGATGATGATTACTAATCCCATGTGGAAAGCACAATAGACCACTGTAGATCACGGTGCAAGGGCCGAGAAGGCCTACCCCTCATACATTTATGCAATCAGTCCCATGTGGAAACAGGGTCGAAAACCTCCACCGTAACCCTGTGAATTGTAGGAGGTGACAAAAAGAGAAGTCTTGAATCTGAGACAATAAAATATGTTTAATGAATCCCACAGGACTCGGATCCAAGAATGACTGCACTGGAGAGGGCCAGCAGCAATTGTAAAGAACAGACCTATCCTCTCGTCAGAGACAGCGCCCCACATCAACAAACCCACAACTATCTGACAGTAAAGAAATCTCGTCAAAAGCCCCAGATGGGTGCTTTACTCCAAGACACACTGGCCAACTCACTGTCAGTCATAACATAAAACTTGACTTGAGAGGAGCTGTCTAGTGATCGAGATTAGCTCTTTCTGAGGGACCCAACTGAGCATGTGTCTTCCCCCCTCAACTTTGGACCGAAACAGATCCATTTTCCGAAATGTCATGTTCTCTAGTCTCTAGAATACTGGACGATGGAAGAAGTCCAAAAACCCAGTAATTCTTACTGTATTCAATTTATGTCTGTAGCTTTAACTGTCGAAGATTCACTTCCATACAGCAAAGTTTGCAGTGCTGATGTTTTATAAAACTT
This sequence comes from Cryptotermes secundus, assembly GCF_002891405.2. Classification (NCBI taxonomy): domain Eukaryota; kingdom Metazoa; phylum Arthropoda; class Insecta; order Blattodea; family Kalotermitidae; genus Cryptotermes; species Cryptotermes secundus. The sequence goes on from NW_019724754.1 coordinate 514,011, forward strand.
CATTTTTGTTTCTTTCCTTGATTCATTCTTTAAGTTTCTTCTTAAGACACCAGATTTCATACTATACCCACTGACTTTGTTGCTCAAGTCTTGCATAATGTATGTTAAGTAACTACCTACATCATTACCTGCTGGAGTTGATGCCATCCATCTGAATCAGTAGCTCTGCCTTGAAGCGCCGTGAAGCTTCATGCTCTGAGTCGGTGCCCCTTTGTGAGCACAGCGAGTCTATCTCATCGATGAAGATTGTGCTAGGTGAATAAAATCTGGCCTGCAACAAAAATAGCATTTCCTGTGTATCAAATGTGGAGCATGCTAAAATCTTCTTGGGCAAAGTCTGAAACATTATCACTCGAGATTTCAGAACATTTATTCACCATGAAATCTTCAGATCTTCCAAATGTGGAGCATAAACTGGCATGGAAATGGCGAACCTCTTTCAGGCAAACAGACCACAAGACAGTTTCGGTAACTTCGACAATGAAGATTAATAACTTCTGAGATGTGAGGCCATGTAGTCTGGTAGATAATTATGAAAATTTTGGAGGCATCTGACTCCATCTTCAGGGTAGAATAGTACTGTATTGTATTGGAGAGAGTGGGTTTCCCCATGCACTTAGACCAACTGTTGGTCCATTGTGCGTCCCCCTATGATATTCTACCAGTCTCTATTCCCTACCAGTACTGGTGTGTGCCATCAGTCCCGACTCAGCCAGCGAGTTCGGCCTCTACTGGCTCAGCGGTATCTCGTTGCTTCCCCCATCTACCAGAGGCGTTAGAGACTACTGTTGGGTGGGAAATGTCCTGAATTTGGCTCAGTGGTCCCCTTGGGACATGAGGTTCTTTTATGTGCCGTAAAGCTACGACACAGGACCCACGGCTTAAAGTCTCTCCCGGAGGACTTGTTCCCTGAATTTTTCCGCCCTTAAAAATTCCACGACCTCCACCGGGTTTGAACCAGCGTACCTTGAGTCACGAGGTGGGAACGTTACCCCTAGACTACGGAGGCCGCTAGGGTAGAATAGTAAGTCAGGCATGGAAAGAAACGCTAAAGGTAAAGGTAAAGGTAAAGGGGAGAAGGTGGACCAGAACTGCTGATCTAATCAAACCAACAGCAGTAAGGACAACAGCATGAAGAATATGTGGTCCTTGAAAGTGTCAGTTTCTGAAGGCATAGTGATGGACAGATGTAATGGCTAAGGGAACTGATACAAGCTAGAAAGAAGTAGGGAGGAATAAAGTAAGCAAACAGTGACCTATTGGAGTTCCTCTTTTATCGGCAGAATGACTATGAGATAGACAAAACACAAACAATGGCTGATTCTGAGGCCTCCATATTTTGTACACTCTTCTCTTTCCCTTATTGGTTCACTCAGAGCCCAGCTTGGCCCTTCCTATCCCAGTAGCCATAACACTTTTTTCCACCTTTGGCTTACTCTTGTACTCTGAAGATGGAGGCAGTTTATTCCTCTGAAACGTTGGTAATGATCTATCCGACTGCACAGCATCACATCCCAGAAGACAGCAAACTTTACAGTCACTGCCATGAGAACCTCAAATCCCACATAAGTTCAGCATTATTCATGATCAAAATCACATAAGCTCAAATATTTTAAGAGCACGTTCTGACATGCAAGATAAATTATTTATGCTATGTAAACTATGAATAAATATATTTATTTATGTGTAATTATGATTTTTCATAAAATTATAATTTAAGTCAATATATATTTATATACATGGAGACCTGTAAGTTCAGGTGGAAGGAATCTTCATTTAATAACTAACTGAGAATGTATGGTGGGGATCCTCCCACTACTTATGAATTGGCATAAATCCAATTGATATTTCAGTAGCAAGTTTTTGCATTTACCAATACAGCTGAATTTGTTACACAAAAGTTACTGAGAGAACAGTTTCTGTGTTTGTGGGATATTTTTTTGTACATAAAATGTAACTTAATAAAAAATCTAACCTCAGTAACTTGTAAAGTTCTGGGAAGAGAGCTACATTTAAACCAGGACACTGAACTTCATGGATAGTGAATTTAATTGACACTTCTATCACTACTGTACTCTATCAACTTCATCACAGGTGGGCTCTGTTTTTTAACTATAAAAATACTTTCTACTGCTGCCATCTTTTGTCCCTATTTGTAATTACTTCCAACTCTGATAGCTACCATACACAATGACAGAACAGCAAACGTTAGCCATTTATATGTAAGGATGGTTCTTACCATCTCGAAGAGCAGCCTGACAAGTTTCTCTGACTCACCCCGATACTTGGAAGTGAGGGTGGAAGAAGAAACGTTGAAGAATGTTGTACCACAGTCAGTGGCCACAGCCTTGGCTAACAGGGTCTTTCCTGTTCCTGGGGGACCCACCATTAGCACTCCTTTCCACGGTCGCCGAATGCCCTGTAAATGCAGTTCTCTCTTCAACCGAGTATCATGTCTATAAACTTCTAGCAAGATAAAGGAAGGCCAAATGAAAGGGTGTCGACATTTTATGTCTTAGGGACAAAAATATATATCCTCAAAAAACCACAATACATTTGGGGGGGGGGTTGGCATTCCTACTCTTGGGCTTAGAACATTATAGACTGTATCTATACATTGAGAAACAAGCCATGAAGGTAATGAGAGGGAACAGTAAATTGAAACAAAACTCAAATGAAATATGGAAGAAAGGAAGGAATTGAAACTGAAAGTGGAATCAGGGATGACAGTAGGGAAGGAATCAAAATGAATCTTAAAGGAAACAGAATTGACCCAAAAGGATACAAGGCAATCACAGAATATATATGAGAGGTTGAGAAAAGTATAAGCAGTTCTTAAAGGATACAAGTCTGATTGCAAAGGATGCAAGGGCAACCTACAAGAGTATGAGGCAAGTCCAGAAGGACACAAGATCAATCTAAAAGAATATAAGACTGACCTGAAAGGATACAAGACCGGTAAAAAAGGCTGGTGAGAATATCTACAAGTCAGATCCAGAAGAATACAATCTCAATCGGGAAGAATGTAGGACTGTTCAGGCTCGAAATCAGATCAGACTGAAAAGCAAGAAGCAACGAAGAGAGACCGGCACAGTACCTTGAAGAAGTCTGGCATCAGTATGGGCAGCACCATGGCCTCCTGCAGAATCGCCTTGGCCTCATGCAGACCAGCCACCTTGGCCCATGTGATGTCAGGGTTATACTGCAAGATATCCTTCTCAATTGTCTCGACAAGATGAGCCTCGTAGCCTGTGGGGTTGAACACACGTTCCTCACGCTCCTCATCCCCTGCCACCTCCACTTGGTCCTGCTGCTCGGGCTCCAGCTTCTTCACAGTGGGGCGCAGCCCCTCGAGTACCGTCCCTTTGGTCCGATCCTTACCGGGCCGTGGCAGGCGGTCCACGGACCGTGATTTTCGACTTGTGTTCACACTGTAGCTGGAGCTCCTAGACATACACACCACGTCCAGTTTCATACTGTGGGCCAGTTCCATGGCACAACAGTTTGCAAGTTACTCAGCACATGCAGAAATTCCCTGCAACTGAATTCTATCCTGAGCCCCTTGAATTCGGTTCACAATCTTGCATTTTTTTATATCAATTTTTTGGCCTGGTCGCAACTAAAGTTGCAAAAAATGCGCCTATTATCTTTGCTGAGTCTGTCCCATCTTCGTAACATGTCGGGAACTGCAGCGAGGAAATCTTATATTAAGGAGTTTCACTGATTTTTCTTCAGAAAATTCCAATTTGGGTCAAAGTGGGCGAAATTAAAGGGCACTTTCTATGTCGACCTACCAGTGTTTCTAAGTGCATCTAGACCCTAACTTGCTGCATGCTGACCAGAGCCAAAAACGCTTGGAGCAAAATTATACACACATTTAATAACCAAAATGCTTTTCTGCGGGTTTACGGTTTTTGTTCGTTCCCATTTCACAATCATTCCGCCAGCTAAGTCTAGCTCTTTCCATTTCGATCATTCAACCATTCATTCTAATCCTTCCCATTCAAGTCAATCTGCCATTTTACAATCATTCAGCCACTACGTTCAACCCATCCCATTTCAAGGTCATTCGGCCACTCATTCTTCCCAATTCGATCACTCAACCATTCATTCCAATCCTTCCAAAGCTAGTCATTCAGTCCAGTACTCCCCGTTCCACAGTCATTCTGCTACTGAGTTCAATCTTTCCCATTTTACAGCGATCCAGCCATTCATCCAAATCTTCCCGGTAGTTTGGAAGCCTCAGTCCTCACCGGCCCCGGGGGTTGATGGCTGGCAAGGCTGGTTGTATCTCTGGGTCCCGTCTTCGGAGTGAAGCCACCCATTTGTCGGACGCAACTGGGGGAGTGTTGACGGGAGCCTTACTGCGTTCTTCAGAGTCTACGCTTCTGGTCGATTTTGACTGAGGCAACTCTGAAACATGGAAGTGTCCTTGCAAATCAAATTACTCCGCCATTTAACGGACAGAAATTACACAAGATCCTGTTACCCAGGAAATCGATGAAGTTCTCTCAACTGAAGACCACAAGGTTAGATCAGGCCATCAAGAAGCTGTATTGCAAACTTATATTCTGGAATGTCCGGTTCGTATCTCGTCAGGTACACTCAAAGCCGCTTTATAGCGAAAGTGTGCTCTAAGCCCCCCCATCTCTTTTAGTCTTCTTAAGAAAGAGGCTTACATCTTGATAAGTAAGTAAAGGCATACCTGTAACAGGCCGTGGAGGCCGATAGGGTGGTGAGATGTTGAGGCTCCCACATTTTCTAGACAATCGGCTCATAGATGGCGGTAAAGTTGTCAGCCTTACGCGCCGGCCGCCCTCTACCCCCAAGAACTTTCCAAGAATATTCCTGGTACTCATTTCTTATAGGATGAGTCTAACCCAGGGCCATAGTGCGGCTGGAAGAACTATGTGAATTGAAATAAATCCAATGACCACATCGGGATTCGATCCCGCGACCTTCCGGCTTGTAGCAAAGTACCTCAACCAACTACGCTGCCGCGTGCCCCCTTACATCTTGATACAAGTACAAAATATATTTATATTAACAAAAGTTAAAGAAAAGGAAAAGATTAAAAAGCTGAAGCTATCCCTGTAACAGGCCGTGGAGGCCCATAGGTTTGTGAGACGTCAAGGCTCTCACAGTGTCTAGACAATCGGCTCATATATTGCGGCGAGGCTGTCAGCCTGGTACTCATTTCTGCCAGGTGCCGAATCGACCTCAGGGACATAGTGCGGCTGGAAGGATTATGTCAATTGAAAGATCCAATTACCTCATCGGGACTCGAACCTACGACCTTCCGGCTTATAGTATAGTGCATCAACCAACTACGCTACCAAGATTAAGAGCTCTTAATCTAAATTTAAGTATGAAGATATAAAAGTAAGAACACAAAGACGCACTAGAAACTCAGAGCAACAGAATAGTACAAGGTCCGCAAATATATTCGTGAGATATCGGAGAGAGCTCGTGGAAGTGTAAGCATATGACACCGACACTTAATCGTTGGAGGTCTCTAACATCAAGGGGCTGTGCGTGTACAGGGCATCCTGTACCTCCTCCAGAAGAGCGACAAAACAGTGCCTTCAGACACGTTAACACCTGCCTCATTTTGGAACACCGATAACTCGACCAGTATAATGACTGATTTACGGGCTGGAGTACCTAGTTCGTTCCTCCGCTGGGACAGATTTCTTCTTCTCCACGGCATCCAAACCGGTTCCTCGGCCCACCGGTCATGTCCAGTGCGTACCGGACGTTTTTCCCCTATGGTAAAACTTTCTTTGTTTGTGGTTCATTTCATGACGTCAGACTAGACAGCGTCGACTGCTAAAGCAGTGCCAAAGGATGAACAAGGGTTCGTCATTGCCACTCACAGACGCAGCCTGTTACTTCATCATGAAAACGTTACTAGATTCCACCTTCAACTTACTTCCGGTATTCATACGCCTGTGGGAAATTCAAACAGGACGAACTGGGGAAGCGGTCGTGGCCTAATCAAGGCGGTATCCCAGAATTTTAGGAAAACCTCAGTGAGGTCAGTTAGTATACCAGCGGGGATTCGAACCAAGCTACACCAATCTTCCCTCTACGGTCAAGC
>NW_019724754.1:520290-556343 GCF_002891405.2 Cryptotermes secundus
ATATATATATATATATATATATAGCCTGTGCAACTGAAAATGAATCACGTTCGTATAAGTTGTAATTTCGTGAATCTTGACTTCTGTGGCACGAGGCCGTCCTCGTGAAGTCGGACAACAAAGATGAATACAAAATTTATGGGTATGAATCTTTAAAATGTAGCTGCAAGGGCATTAGGGTCGTACTGCCGGCTTTCGAGACACTACATGCAGCCAGCTGTTACAAGATTCATAACTCGTCTCTGACACGCGATCCGCTCCAACAGACTCCCCCAGAACAGCGCATCCTCTCCGTTCTGAGCAGAAGCGCATAAAATGTACGTACCTCTGTCGGTTCTCATATTTCATCTATGAAAATACTACACGTATTTATATCAAATTTGGTATTGCCAGACGGAAATTTATTATATTTATATAAAGATTTAATTTAAGCTACCCCTGTAACAGGCCGTGGAGATCCATAGGGGTGTGAGACGTCAAGGTTCCCACATTTTCTAGGCAGTCATTACGTACTTCAGCAGTTCATAATGTAAAAAAGTTAATGGTGGCCCTCTGATTTAATTAATTACACACCAAGCCATGAAGTCGTATTGGGGAATGGAGGTATAGCTACAGAATTCACCTCGGCACTAGATGCGAGGTGAGTGGTCGGCTTCAGACATCGACCGCTTTACTCCCGGAAAAAGAGCCCACGATTCATTGGACAGAAGGCTGCGTGGGCCCAGAACCCGGTTTGGATGCCGTGGAGAAGATAAATATCTTATCTATGCTAAGAATTGAACCCCGGCCATTTCGCCTGCAGTCCGGCTCCTTGGGTTCACTTCGCACATCACACATTGCGTCTCCATTGCACACAGCAACCGGTTAATGCTGTTCAGAGAGGTAACTGCTGTTATTCTGGGAATAATACACAAGTACACTATGTCAACAGACAGGTGGTATATACCAATAACATAGTGCGTTAAAGAGCTCAACAGATCAGTACGTAATAAAATAACGACATTTCAAAATTACTGCAGAATTTGGTAGTGACTAGTTTTCTGCACTTTACATGAACCTCACCCTTCAGAGAGACTTGCGGTCAGCGATATGGCGCATGCGCTGAGACCAGTACCTTGTTCCGGTGCGTGCTGCGCCCTGACAGGGCCCGTCCTCTCTTTGGCATGCTGGGTACCCGTGGCCCGCTTGGACCCAGTGTCACGCGCCGGCCTGTGTGTCGTCGTGATCTTGGTGAAGGTAAAGGGTGAGAGGGAGTCCAGAATAAGCGAGTCCATCATGCGAGCAACCTGCTGGAACCCAGTGTGGGACGTCGAGGGGCTGGAACATACAAAGCTACGTTCATTCAAATGCTTCAACCGTCTTCAATGACGAAAACAAGAATTCCTTAATTGCATGAAGCAAACATATGTTCAGCTAGTCAAACAATTATCCGCCCTTCGTGGAACCCTGAAGGTTCATCACCTTGTTCACAAGAACCCGCCACTGGTCCCTATCCTGAGCCAAAATAATCCAATCCGTACCATCCTGCCGCATTTCTTTAAGATACTGTTACGTAGTAAGCGTGTGACTATAGACGGTGTTTTGGATAACTGGATTTATTGATCACTTAGAGGTCGTAAATAACTATAACACTCGCTGATTTCCACAACTTATAGTTCACTAGAGCACACAATCTAGTGTTATCAGTCTGTTACTAGACGTTTCCTGCTAACGGCTCCAACAATGGTTATTCTTCTGCCTCCAGCTGAAGTCCTTTCTTCACAGACTCACGTATATAACTGAGTCCCAACTCAAAAAATCAAAGTCATATTGCGACTGACGGTCGGTCGGTCGGTCGGTCGGTCAGTCGGTCAGTCGGTCAGTCGGTCAGTAAGTCTTGGTGTCGAGCTCCATTTGGGGTACATGACCAGATATTTATTACTGTTTTGACAGTTACGGTCTTGTTTTCTGTGGGGGCATCCTCTCTGACGAGAGGACGGGTCTGTTATTTATACATGCTGCTGGTCCTTGCCAGCGCAGTCTTTCTCGGGTCCGAGTCCCTTGGAACTCGCGACTATATTTTACTGTTTCAGATTTGAGACTTACCTTTTCGTCGATGTGTATTGGATTAATTTGGTTGAGGGTAAGGACGGTGATTGGATCTTGTGAATATGACAATGAACCTTCTGACTAAAACAAAACAAAAACTGGTAACTTCTTGGCTGGCTGAGGACTACATGCTTCTCAAAATAGCATGAGAAATTTCGGTAATAAGAGCTGTGTTTAGTGTCTGTTTCTTCTCGTTAAAAGACGCCGCGCTCGTTAGGCAACTTCTCCAACATTGTGGGCGGGTCGGTCTACATGGACAAGACAGGCGCAAACCAGGCAGCTATGGTAGCGAAATCTGTGCCATGCGTAAGACAATCTTCTACTGCAACAGATCACGTTACCTGTTCCAAAGTACAACACTCCCACAGAGAAATCACTTTCTCAATACAGCGTATTTGTACACTAACAACATTTCTCTATATAGCATATCTGTACACTAACAACATTTCTCAATATATCGTATTTGTACACTAAAACATTTCTCAATATAGCATATTTCTACACTAACAAAATTTCTCAATATAGTATATCGCACACGAACTAACAACATTTCTAAATATAGCATATTTGTACACTAACAACATATTTCAGTATAGCATATCTGTACACGAACTAACAACATTTCTCAATAGAGCATATCTGTACACTAACAACATTTTTCAGTATAGCATATTTGTACACGAACTAACAACATTTCTCTATATAGCATATCTGTACACTAACAACATTTTTCAGTATAGTATACTGTATTTGTATAGAAACTAAAGTAACCATCTAAGTAAACGGCACGACCCAACTCCCCTGTATGCACAGCTTCGTGGCTTCTGTTCTCCATCAAATTATATTTGGGGCCATCAGAGCAAGAAAGACGAGACAGAAGGGACACGTGAGATTATCCCCTGCTATCAGAATCCAGCTCACGTGACGTAGGATGACAGATGAAACCTGAACTGGAAAGATTTCGGAGGAAAGCAATGGTAGAGTAATACAAGTACTCTCAATCCTTCAGCCTGGGCGTACTGAAGAAGACCACAAAAATTCTCAGTCAGGGTGCATATTCCGGCCGAGATTCGAGCTGGGAACCTCCAAATTACGAGTCTAGTGCAAGGTATGGTGGGTACCTATGACCCGGGACAGCTCCCGTAGACAAGAAGGCCTAGAAGGAACCCCTGAAATGCGGCTAACGATAGGCAACGGTCATGAAGAGTGGGGTTAGCAACCCACTTGATATATCAACACAACTTCTCAAAGTAACAAGGGACAAAGCAGGACTTATGAAATGTTGACGACTTCGGCAATGAAAAGGACACGAACTTGTAACCCAAGAAGCCTAGTCCGACTCCATTTCTTCAAGAAATAACCTATCAGCCTAACAGAAAGAAGGAAAGAAAAGAAGCGTTGACGCTACGCCAACCTGCTCGATACGGGGCATGAAGCGGCATATGAGATATCATAAATGCATAAAAGATGTTTATCGAAAAAGCGAATGGAAGAGGCCATTTGGAAATCCAGATGGATCTTGAAGAAACAGGCCGTAGGGCTGTGGATTGGATTCAGCCTATCAGTGCTTAGATGAAGACTTGTTATAAAAATGTTATAAAAATGCAGAATATTTTAGTTCAATTATTCTTGTGTTTGTTAACAGAAGAGTGCTACTGCAAACAAGTTAGAAAATATATGCATCGTGTTACAATTCGGACACGTTGGTTCAGTTTTGCCTAATTAAGAGACCGTTAATCTGTATTGTCATAAAAAGTGTTTTATTTTTCCTTGGAACGAGTTTTCGTGATATTTCTCACTCCGACAATAATTTACCAAGTTACGCACAAGATACATGTAGAAACGGATGTACAGTTGTTCGTGTAAAGTGTCCGATTTTAATAACAATTTCACTGTTACGACAAAAATTTTTGCGAAGCTCCCTAATATAAAAATTTTCATGAAAATTCACTCAGTCGTTCTCGAGGGTTTTTTTACATGCCAAGACAAAAATGGCGTTTCTTACTAGAGATATTTTATGATTTTTTTCAGAACGCGTAAAAAATTCATGGCATCTTTTGAATTGTCGGCAGACGCACATATGTCTCAGGACACCTGCTTCTTTGGACTGCGATCACGGATCTTCAGCACGAGAGCCACTCACGCTGTCTTCACATAACCTCTCCTCTTCCAATTTACATCTAAAAATAAGCTCCGTTAATGTCTCCAGCCGTTAGTCAATGTCCTTACATAAATACGTTTCACACTACCGTAGCGCAGTTGCAGCCCAGAACTCTACCACTGGTTTCTGACACATCAAATATCACAAAGAATATCGATTACTAATTTTCGACTCCAACAAGAAACTAATTAAATTGCACAACCAGAGCCTTGCGCTACTTACTGAAAGAAGGGGTCCTCCACGAATTCCCGCATCATGGAACTAAAGAACGCCATGGCCTTTTCAGTTAGTTACTCTTCGACTAACCTCAACATACATGTCACTACAGTCGCTGCAAAAGACTGCGGTGTACCTAGCAACTATTGACTGTTATCTGCTGGCGCCTTGGTGATCGTGACGTCACCAATCGGTAACAAATGCGAACCACAGGGCGCGAAGTTAGAACTGTTATTATTTACTCGAAGGCACAATTGCACTGCCACTTTTGATCGTCTGTTATGTATATTGAACGTAATGGCTTATGGAAATAGATGACGATTTTGGAAAGACGCCCGTTTCGAAGTATAGAATATTAAAATCTTCTATTTGCCGTTTTACATCTGGCTTCGCATTCTTGAAGTTCATACTGTCCTAAATTTATTGCAGGAACTATGTATTTTACTCATGACTATCAGACAACACAAATAATTTACCTCCAATTAATTTAAATTAAATTAAACTAAAGTAACGTAACCTAGTACAATCTAACCCCTCAGATAATTCAGTTGTGAAAGAAATATTATGCGGACAAAATTCGAAAAATGTTTTTTTTATTTATTAAAGAGCTACTTCTACTGGTAATTTTGTATCTAAATCCGTACATTTTACGATGGTAATGTGTACAATCAACTCGTCACTTATATATGGGAAGGTTGTACCGAATAGTAAACAATTTTCTATTCTAAAGGCTCGTCCACATTACTCGTGCTCGTGCACGAGCACGAGTAATGTGGACTCGTCTTAAGAAGATTATGAGTATTAAACACTCAAGCTGTATGTTTATTTTAAAGGTGTTCTTTAATGCAGTTCTTTAATTCACTTCTTCTCTTAAATGTGATTCTCCAGGCTGGATAACGTGCAAGCAGAGGGTTACATTCCCTCACAAATCCCACAGGACCTCTATCTTCAGAACGACCTGAAGGGTTCAGGACAATTTGCGTTACCGTCTACTATCTAAACACGGAAAGGTTAAAATGTAATTTTACCTGTCGTTTCGTGTTTGTGTGAAACTTGGCTAAGGGAAAGCACGTACTGAGTGTGTTTGAACATGGAGAGCAACATTTGACTCGAAAGAAGGAAATGAAAGCCGGGATTCCTTTCGCATGAGGGGGGGGGCACAGAAAATTTGCTTACATATTTGTATATAGGTCGTTATGAATACTTGAGCAGACAGCCCTGAAACTGTGGGTCCCTACATTGGAACACGGCGATTACAGTAGCCACGTGGTCTGAGGCATGAACTGTCTTCGCTCGCTCGAACGCTGGGTTCATGGGTTCGAATACCACTTAAGGCATGGATGTTTGGTATGTGTATGCGTTTAATATGTGTTTGTGTTGTCTTGTGTTTATGTAGAGGCCTTGCGACGGGCTGATCACTCGTGTAAGGAGTCCTACCGTCTGTGAAAAATGATTACAGAACTGAAAAAGAGGCAAGGGCCCTGAATGGGCTGGAAGAGCCATAAAAAGAAACACTGGGACACAGGCGTTCAATAACCTTTGGTATATTTCCGTGTTTGTTTTAAATTTAGATTTTTTTAAAAATTTCTCGGACGGGGTGGGTAGATACCAACTTTGTCCATCCTCTCCACATCGGTGTAAGAGAAAGAATAAAGACCGGAGAAAAAGTCAAGATAAGGAGCTTCAGAGTCTGAGTTCTTCGCCAAATATCATTAGGATGCAAAAGGAATAGGATGGGTGGAATGTAGCACGAATGGGGAGACAGAAATCCCATAGGGAATAACTCGGCAGGAAGATTTAGTGGCCCTTCCAAAGGCAATGTCGACTAGATTAATCTCGCTAAGGCGAGGTCCTGTGACTAACTCTTGTGACGATGGCAATGAACCTACTGGTAGAACGCATTATTAAGAGATTGTGATACCGCTTTATCTTTAGTTTTTTATTTCGGCGATTGTAGAATTCGTTTCTCACGTGGTACCGACGGACCGGAGCCGGTCTGCCAAATTGTTCCGGTCAATGGCAAGGCGGACCGGCACGTGAGCTCGAGGTGGCAAGTCCGGGAAGCACTCGCCGGGGTAGTTGACACTGCGGCGAGAAATCGATTTGTTTTGAAGACTTCTTCCGCTTCCGTTTCGAAAGAATGGAGGGCAGCTTCTCTTATCTTCAGACAATAGTAACATTCCCGTTAAAAATCCAAAAGGATTTTTCTAAAATTCCCATCTCTATCACGATTTCTATAGGTAACCCTTCTATTAATCCGCTCCTGCACGTTGTAGCTCAGGAAGGACACTGAAATAATTTCACTGAATATTCATTCCTTGAACTCCGAAAAGTTCTGGAAGGAAAGTCTCACAGATTAAACAAAACACTAATAGTCCAGAGCAGTGTTTCTCAACAGTCGGGCCGCGGCCCCGTACCGGGCCCTCGTCTTATAGAAAACAGAGTTTACCGGGCCGTGGTCTCACAAACACTGAGAACCTCTGGTCTAGAGGTACCTTCCAGCCGAGGAAGCTCAGTCTGTACAGCGACTGGCTGTTTGGACGGCCGACGTGTTGGAGTTCGAGTCCTGGAATGGATATTTCTCCTATTCACGTCGTCCAGATCGGCTCTGGTGCCCACCCAGCCTCCTATCCAATGGGTACCTGGGGCATCTTTCCCCCGGACGGGGGGAAGTAAACCTGCCAGGGCATGACGTTGACCACTCACCTGCAGCTAGTGCCGAGGCCAAGAAAACGTGGATCTATACATTCACTCCCCCATGCGTCTTCATGGAGTAGTGCTTAATTAGTTTACCTTTTTTGGAGTGAGGTCATAATGTCAAGTAAAGGAAAAGAGTTGTGCATTCAGTTTCGATGGAAACGACAAACCGACAAACACAGCCCTTCGTGGGCACATTATGTGTACACAGGACATCAGCACACGGTGCTATCTTGGCCATGTTATAGTTAAGTTACATGAACATTTTGTTTGTTGTGGCTACACCATCATGGTGGTTGCATTTGTAAAGGACCTTAGTAACGAAGGAATGACACAACGCAAGAGACCTTAAGTAAACATAGGCCTTGGCACACCTTACACTGCGCAGTCAGCTTTATCGGCTCTTAATATTTTTAGTTGCAGTAAATCGATTGTTATGAGCCTAGGTATGAAGGCCGTGCTATCGGGGGTCATATATGAGATGTTACTAAGTAGGAACCAAACGTCTGAATTTGCAATTCTGGGTAGTGCAGACCTTCTGAAGCCTGAAATTCATCTAAATAAGACTTCGAGTTTCAGTTCCAAACGCACAGGAAACGTGTTACTTTTACATTAAAAATAGGAAGCTATTAATGCTGTTCAGGTCGTTCGCTGTATATTCTGAGTGACTTCGAAGAATTATGCTGTTAACAATTACTGTCGTACTATTCCATGGATTCATAAGCGTTTTTTAAACAAAGCCAATAAATTGAATACATCTATCGGCTCCCATATTGTATTTACAAAATTGTTCTCCTGATATGGAAGAAATTTGGTACAGAGAAAGTTATATCTTACTCCTATGTAATTCAAATATCTATTATATCTTAATAAAAGTACTGAAAAAGACTCGCTCTCTAAACACGTTACTCTGTATAAACTGAATGCCTGTTACTCTCTAATAAGAAGAGCTCGCCGAAAGAAACATGCGCTCTAAACTCTGTGAGATTTAAATATGGATTATTCGGTATTCTGAAAGAGCTGTGTCTAAAGACATGTTTCTAAACGGAACATCCTGTATAATCTAAATAACGGTTGCTCTGCCAGAGGAATTGTTAGGTTTCAATGACTGAATTGTTTTAAATGTCGCCTTGCCAACTCTTCCGCTATGTGACCGCTTTGTTCCGGGGGTATCAACCCCTGAGCAATGCTGGACAACTTTCCAAGCATGGCGAGTTATGTCAGCAATCGATTGATCGATACAGCACTTTCCTTTTCAATACTTCTTACGTGAAGTTTAAAGATAGAAATATTGGAAATGACAGGCTCATTTGGGACGTTGGAAGCAGAACGCCTAATGCACCTCTATCACAAGTAACTGCACGCCGATTAATTTCCTGGTTTCGTAATTCAGGTATTTGTCATCATTTGTCTATTGTGTGACTACAACATCTTTGAGGGTACGTCACACTTGGTAGGTACAAACTGAAACTATAAATATTGTTCTGATTAAAAATTTGTGATCCTATGCCGTAAAGACCATACTTAGTTTCTTCTTTTACTCATAGCAAAGATCATTTTACAACACTTCACCCTCTTCACTTCCCAACGCTTTACATTCTCTCCATCCTACCTTTCCCAGAGGGAGGAGTGTGTACTGCCTGGGAACCTTCAGAGCAGGAAACTTTCTTTAAGAGCACCGTCTTCTGGAATATAACGCCGTGTATTCCGTTGAAAACCAACCAACGTTTCTGAGGAACATATCGCCCCCAGCTTCAGGGTCGAATAAGCCAAGCAAGATGCCACCAGTTTTCAAGTCAGCTTATTCGACCATAAAGATAGAGGCGATACATTCGTCCGAAACGTCGGTTCAACGGACTAAATGGCGTTACATATCCTAGAAGATGTAACTTTTCGCCAACTACCGCGGTGGGAACCTGAAATCCTACTTAAAAAAATCTTCTCTATTACAGTGTTGCGTCTTTCACTACTCTCTCCTCCACGCCCCCCCTCTCTCTCTCTCTTCTACAAGCTACAAAGGGTAAAGACTGCTGTAGAGAGCTTCAAAGCCCCGGCGTGTTCTCTTGTCAGGGGTTGCTCGCACCAGGGGCCCTATGGCGTGACTCTAAATGTCGTTGAACTCGAGAGTGAATCGATATCTCGAGCCAAGGTAGACCCATCGAAGGAAAACTGTATATCTAATGTTGCACGTGAGATACAGGCCTCGATTACACGGTGCCCACGATGTTTGTACACGACACCGCTCACTCCTTCTCTATTAAATGGAATATTCGTTTAGGGTCGATGATGGACAGAGACATTTTTGTCTGTTATGTGATTTTGCGGAAGTCGGTACAGCGACAGAATACGGACTGGAAGGCCGAGATTCGACTCCCGGCAGGAACAAGATTTTTCTCTTCTCCACAGAGACCACACCGGCTCTGGGGCCCACCCAGCCTCCCGTCCAATGGGTACCGAACTCTTATTTGCTATGGGCTAAAATGCCCGGGACGTGAAGCTGACCACTCACCTCAAGCTAGTGCCCAGGTTTAGAATAATGGTGCTATACCTCCACTCCCTCATATATCTTAATGGCATAGTCAAGTACAGGAACAAATTTACGTATTTAATTTTATATATTTTCTGTACAAAGTACACTAAAGAAACTTATACATGAGAAGACATGTCTACCTGTCCGTCACTTTGCGTGTTTCAAGTCGACAAACATCTGCATTGATTTTGATAACATTTCATACTACCCTCATGACACTGGAGTCCATCATAATCTCGTAACTGTTCCTGCTGGATGTTATGCCGTATAGTCTGGTAGATCGCTACGTATGTTTCAACGGCCCTCTTCTACCGTGAACATGGAGAGAGAACGTTCTACAAGATTACACTGCATCACATCCCAGAAGGAAGTACTCAATACAGTCGCCACTTTGAGAACCTCATTTTTTACATCTGAACAGTTTATTGCGTTGCACGACCGGGGGGTCAGAGTTCGAGTCCCGGTAGGGTCAATAATTTTTTCTTCTCCACGTCGTCAAGACCGGCTCTAGGCCCCCCAGCCCCCTATCCCATGGGTACCGGGGGTCTCTCTGCGGGAGTAAAGTGGCCGGGGCGTGAATCTCACCACTCACCTCCAAGTAGTGCCGTGGTCAAGAAAATGTGGATCTGTACAACCACTCCCCGATACGCCTTCATGGCGCACTGCTTAGTTAGGCACAGGGACAGCTCATGATAGCATGATCGCCATGTGAATTGTGAAAGGATTTGGAAGGAGGCGGTCCTGCCGTAATCAAGGTAGTGTTCCGGTACTTGGCCAGAGGGGCTGAGATCCTCAGTCAAGACAGCCAGTGTCTCAGCCGAGATTCGAACCGAGCACATACCGAACACGAATATATGGCGCTATCGCTCGACCAACCTACTTGGGCCACAAAGGGACCGAATCTTAGACGAGCTTCAGGCTACCAAGTTCCGAGTGACTAAGCCTTCTGAACTTATCAAGCAGCCGGACCGAGTGCTCACAGCAACAGAAGTGTACGGACTTGGTATTATCTGTTTCCTGCGTTAAGATGAATGGTGGAACTTGGGGGAGTGGATGTACAGGTCCACATTTTCTTGACCTCGGCACTAGTTTGAGGTGAGTTGTCAGCTTCACGCCCCTGCCGCTTTACCCCCGTGTAAAGAGCCCCCGGTACCCATTGGATTTGTGGTTGAGTGGGCCCCACAGCCGGTTTGGATGACGTGGAGGAAGTTCTTGACCCTACCGGTACTCGAACTCCGACCTCTTCGGTCGTCCAGCCCTTTGCCAGTCGCTATACCGACTGAGCTATCCTGGCTCCTCTGAATGGCATTAGAACGTGAAATATTTATCGCCTCACTCGTCTTGAACGCGTTAAGTCTCGTAAAGCCGAAGCGTCAATATGCCGAAGGACAAGCGGCACTGCGCAGAATCCAACAAGGGGACATTCCATAACAAGAAATATGAGCCCGGTTGATGGTCGGTGTGTTCCAAGACACCCGAACTATTGGCTTTCGTTCTAAACTTTCACAAGAATCTGAAAACAAAGACAACGTTCGTTAGTTAAATATGCAATACAGGAAATGTTTATTGACCCCTCGCAAGAAATGTCTTTTTGTTTTAAATCCGGACTTCCAGGAGACTGGGCTATTGTTATTGCTTTGTTCCCATTGGGTCGACTTATCCAGTCCTGCATAAGGGCAACTACAGCGCCTGTTGAGAGAGAGAGAGAGATCTTTACAGTTATCACGAATATGTCAGGAACTGGTTCCTCAGATCTTACCATAAGACGCCTGAAGTGTCCGACATAAGTTCTATGTTACTAAGTGCCTCTTTTGTGTTTGTTTTCAGACTCTGAACAGCAGCAGAAACAATGAAAACAAACTCGAACTAATTTCGCAGTGCACAGCCAAATGCCGCCAGGACAGGTGGCCGTGAGGTTCTGATCTGTTCTGTACGTAGTGTGTTGGATGGGAACTACAGCTGAGTAGCGGGAACACAACGGTCGCATCTGGGAGGCGGGGGTTCTCGGAAGAGCAACAAAGAATATGGAATTCCGGGCAGAAATCTCAAAGCCTGCTTTCATATAACACACACTTCACCCCCACAAATGTATCACTATTATTGTTATATTAATTTCTACAAAGAAATTATTACTTAACCGTTTAAAGCCCAGTGGCCACTGTATGAACCACCTGCTTTAACATCCTAAAACACCGTGCTCTGCCCACAGAGTGCATCTGTGTGTTCCGTACGGTTCTCACAGTAAACAGCGGCTGTTTCCCTAAACAGCATTAACCAGCTGGGCTTTGTAGCGGAGACGTAATGTTCCCTGTGAGGTACGGACTGAATTCTTATATATACTGCATTCTGCCCACAGAGTGTATCTGTGTGTTCCGTATGGTTCTCACAATAGACAGTGGCGGGTTCCCTAAAGAGCAGTAACCGGTTGGGCTCTGTATCAGTGACGTAATGTGTTTCCTGTGAGGTACGGGCTGAATTTTTATATATATTGCATTCTGCCCACAGAGTGTATCTGTGTTTTCCGTATGGTTCTCACAGTAAACAGCAACTGTTTCCCTAAACAGCATTAACAAGCTGGGCTTTGTAGCGGAGACGTAATGTTCCCTGTGAGGTACGGACTGAATTCTTATATATACTGCATTCTGCCCACAGAGTGTATCTGTGTGTTCCGTATGGTTCTCACAATAGACAGTGGCGGGTTCCCTAAAGAGCAGTAACCGGTTGGGCTCTGTATCAGTGACGTAATGTGTTTCCTGTGAGGTACGGGCTGAATTTTTATATATATTGCATTCTGCCCACAGAGTGTATCTGTGTTTTCCGTATGGTTCTCACAGTAAACAGCAACTGTTTCCCTAAACAGCATTAACAAGCTGGGCTTTGTAGCGGAGACGTAATGTTCCCTGTGAGGTACGGACTGAATTCTTATATATACTGCATTCTGCCCACAGAGTGTATCTGTGTGTTCCGTATGGTTCTCACAATAGACAGTGGCTGGTTCCCTAAAGAGCAGTAACCGGTTGGGCTCTGTATCAGTGACGTAATGTGTTTCCTGTGAGGTACGGGCTGAATTCTTATATATATTGCATTCTGCCCACAGAATGTATCTGTGTTTTCCGTATGGTTCTCACAGTAAACAGCAACTGTTTCCCTAAACAGCATTAACCAGCTGGGCTTTGTAGCGGAGACGTAATGTTCTCTGTGAGGTACGGACTGAATTCTTATATATACTGCATTCTGCCCACAGAATGTATCTGTGTGTTCCGTGTGGTTCTCACAATAAACAGCGACTGTTTCCCTACACAGCAGTAACCGGTTGGGTTTCTGGCGGAGATGTATGATATCTCCGAGTAGGATTAACATTAACTTTTGAAATTTTGTTAAATATCTTGCAAAGATAAAACAGTTTTGCTAAAGTGGTGGAAAAGTATATAACTACAGCCCCGCCCCATAGCTCAAGCGGTTAGTCGCTAGCTTCCCACCGCGGCGGCCCGGGTTAGATCCCGGGTCTGGTCAATTGGGATTTGTGGTGGACAAAATGGCGCTGGGGCAGGTTTTCTCCGAATACTTCGGTTTCCCTTGCCAATCTTCACTCCACCATTTGCTCGACCATCACCCTCACCTATCATCTGGGGCTGGTACAATAGGCCAGAAGTGGCCGCAGTACAAGGGACTTCGTCCCACCCCACTAGCAATAAAAAAAAATATATATATACCTACAGCCGACTCCAGTATTGACGACATTATAAATAAAAGAGCAGCTTTCGTTTAAATTACCATTGCACATGCGCACAACGAGATACAAGAAGACCTGTAGTAGCGCAGATATTCCCATCCTCCACGCAGTTTCTGTCTCTCAAATTTATGTTTCTCCTTTATCACTCTCTTCGGAACACTCTATCTAAATTGATGACCATCCCTCGGCAAAGGGGGAACAACATTTCACGATCATAAAAGTCATTATGCATTTCAATCATTCAGGAGAAAACAAGGTTGGTGATGACACGCTCACAAGTTCACTTGGAGCGACTGCGTGTGACGAGAGAATGGACGAATTTGGAAGAAATTCGGCGTTACAAATCTTTAGGAAACGTTATAAATCAGATATACTTTTGGACAAGTCGTGACAAAGTGAACAGCCAATATGGGGTCCCAAATATACTTTCAGATATATGCATTCCGACGGATACGAATTAGAAACTAAACATTTAAAAAATATATTTTAATGGAGTCGAATCTAAAATCTTGGAGCTGATCAGACTCCCTTCGGAGTCCAACAAATTACATAAATTTCTATTCAGTTAACAATTAACTAGCAACTAGCCAAATGACCAACTTGACTGCTAGGTTGACGAAATAAGGTAATTTTCTAATGGTTGTTACCTAACTCGCTGTAGATCTGACTCTCTGGTAACCGAACCAGAAGATTCATCACCGTATCCACATAATCCCTCAACTGTATAATTCAGCCTTTTTCGTAACTCATTATTCCATTACACTAAGACCAACTTTAATATTATCGTTTACCTCCTCCATATTCAAAGTATTCTAATTTCGATTAATTTTTTTTTCAGTAAGCTTCCGTTCCCAACTCCTGTTTCCTTCATCCACTGTACATGTCCACCCCATCAAAACCTCGACTTCACAGTAAAATGAAATACTGTCAAAGTATTTAGTTGGACACAGAAGTGCGCAAGGCCCCACACTTGACTGAACCGAGTACCACTCACCACTGCAGGTTCCACATGGAGTGGCAGGAGGTATGTCTCAGCGCGGTGATGGGGAGGGTCACCTCGAACTCCACCTGCATGTCCGTCTGCTCGTCCATGCTACTGACTGACCACTGTCCACAGCGTTGCGCGTGGTCACCCCACTACTGGTCCGCAACACTTGCGCCGTCACTGGGTATTCCACCCGCAACGCTGTCTCTCAGGTAGGGTGCTAAGTGACCGACATCGGATAGTTTCAACTTTCTTCGAACTTCGAGAGACATTCCGGACATACCCCAGGTACGAGTCCCTCCATACTTTCTCCCCTGTACCCGCGGCAGTACACCACTTTCGAGGGATGCTCAGTGAAAATTCAACAGTTCCCATTACTAGCTTAATTAATTAATCACTATGTCATGAAGGTGTGTGGGGGTGTGGAATTATAGCTCCACAATACCTGACCTCAGCACTAGATGGATGTCAGCGGTCTGCTTCACGCCCCGGTCGCTTTGCCCCTCGGGAAATTGGCCCAGGTACCCACTGGATAGGAGGTTGGGTGGGCTTCAGAGCCGGTCTGGACTCAACAAAGATGAGAAAAAAATTGTCCCTGCCGGGAATGTAACCCCGGTCATCCAGCAGGTATCCCGTCCTTACGCTAGGATCCAGCATGGCGCAGTCGGTATAAAGACTGGCTACGGGATGGACGACCGAGAGGGAGAAGTTCGATTCCCGGTAGGGTCAAGATTTTTCTTTTCTCCATGTCGTCCAGACCGACACTGAGTCCCAACCAGACTCCCATCACATGAGTATAAGGGGTGATTTTCCAAAGGATAAAGCGGCCGGGGCGTGAAGCAGACCACTGACCTCCATCTAGTGCCGAGGTAAAAAATATTTGGATCGACACAATCACTTCCCCATACGCCTTCATGGCGTAGTTAAGCACAGGGACAACTTTATCATCCCCACCAACACTTTCCACGTATAACCCTTCCATTTATCCACTGTTACTTGTCGCGACTTTTGAGGGACACTCAGACATCACGGTTTCTCCGAATACGCAGGCTATGAATTTTGAAGGTTCTGGCAGTGCCGCTGTAAGATGCAGATAAATCAAAATCGCACGACTACGAACATACGGGACATTCCAGTTACCTACAGTACCATTCAACAGTCACAGATGCGCTCCTCTCATGCAACTGCAGGATGTTACGAGAGTCTAACATCAAGCGCCCGCAGTGCCGACTGCACGCTTCACAGTAAAGTCAGAGAAGTTGCCGCATTAGCACGGCTACTCGAAGAGAATTGTTAATGACTGCGGGGTTTAAAGTTATGTTACTTGTTGGAATAACAATTTTTGTAAACTGTGGTAGTCGAAGTGCTTCCCGAACTACAGTTCTCTTCCTATATCATTATCATACTTGATTCGAAATGTCTGGGAAACGAATATAAATAAACTAGAGATAGGTACACGGGAGGAGAGTATTTGAACCGAAGAGAGTTGAAGTGACAGGAGATTGGAGAAAACTGCATAATGAGGAGCTTCATAACTTATGATCTTGGCCAAGTATAATTAGAATGATCAAGATAAGGAGTATTAGGTGGGCAGGTCATGTAGCAAGAATGGGGGAGACGAGGAATGCACACGGTATACTGGTGGAAAAGCCAGAAGGAAATAGACCACAGGGAAGACCAAAGCGTAGGTGGGTGGACAATATTAGAATGGATCTTAGAGAGATAGGATGGGATGGTATGGATTGGATAGATCTGGCTCAGGATAGGAACCAGTGGAGGGCTCTTGTGGACACGATAATGAACCTTCGGGTTCCATAAAATGCTGGGAAATTCTTGAGTAGCTGCAGAATTGGCGGCTCCTCCAGAAGGGCTCATCTCCATGAGTAAGTAAGCAAGGAAGATAGGTACAGGTACACAGTTCACAGCTCGCCTGCCTGGTTTGCTTTGCCGTAACATACTGTTCCAATGAGGAGAGGAGGTGTTGGTACCCACGAAGGCTACTTACTCGGCGCACAAGCCAATTAGACGCGAACAAGCTATCGCATGTCATAACCATTTTGTTTACATGTGCTCCGAAGACTTTCCGCACGTAGTAGTGATACTGACTGTAACGCACTTTTTCATCTTTGCTCCCTTTACAACTCTTGTATTTTCTAACAAGTCTCGCGTGTTCTCGGAAAAGCCCAGATACGGAAACCTGCCGGTAACACAAAATGTAACGCCCACTTAACATCTGAAATATTATTAGAAAGGGTCACGCTGTAGCGTAGTTGGTTGAGACACTATACTAGAAACTGGAAGGTCCCGGGTTCGATTCCCCATGATGTCATTGGATTTTTTTTCGATTGGCCTACTCCTTCATCCGCACAATGGCCCTGAGGATGACACAGCCTTTAACAGGAATGTGTACGAGGAATTTTCCTAGGGGGAAAATGGCGGCCGGCTGTCGCGTAAAGCTGACAACCTCATCGCCATCTGCGAGCCGATTGCCTAGAAAACGTGGGAGCATCGAGGTCTCACAACCCTGTGGGCCTCCACGACCTTACTTGATTAATATGCAGTGAGATGCTTTGCAAGCGCGCACCCAGGCAGAAGAGTCAGACGGTCCTTCTGTCAAGTCGGAACTGCCCATAATGCGTAAGCTCACTTCAAAGAAGTTCTGTTTAGAAAACTCGCCGTACGTTCCCCCTGGTCAATAAAAGAAGTTCCCATTGCTGTCATGCTTTTTACGCCTATGGCAACTTTATAAATTACAAGTTGCCAAATAACGAGACAGCGGTAGGCATAGATCGCTGTATGCATTAATAGACCAAAGAAGTAATATCGGAGGAAAGGAACTGTAGGGGATTGAAACATTTTATAATATTTGGGACTCACTGCCATAGTGTTATATGATAACTGCACTAAATAGTTGCAAAAATGAAACAACGGCTGGCATACATCTTTCTGTAAATTAGTAATCACAACAGAAACGGAGACACGGACGGAACGAAGAGCAAAGATGAATAAAATTTATATTACAGATAAATTACAATGAAAGCCTAGGTAAAATGGTAAAGAGGGGGTTGGAAATTTTATTTACTTTACTCTAATTAGTGGCAAAATTGCGATGGTCCTTACCTGACAACCGGAAGAAACGAGCCGTTGCCGAACAGAAGCCCGCGCCCCTCCACTACCACTTTCTCCTCTGTTCTGATCATCTGCTTCTTCATAACTTCAAAAGCCCGCAGAACTGTGGGTATCGAAGCCAAATTTGTTAAAATTACTGCAAGACACAAACACAGTACAAGTGGAAGAAATGCCCTTGGATTGGAAACCGTCTGGCTCCGATGGGTACCACATCACAAAACCAAAAATTAAATCCTGTCCAGATTTCATACATTCGTCATTTTGTAATTTTAAGTTCTGAAAATTGTAATGATTTTTAAAAGAGGTTGCATGTTTTTCTAGGGCTTATTACGGGACTCGGCTAAAATGTGATTATTATATCCCCGCTCAAAATTTCATTCTCCCATCGTGTTATAATCCGTTGGAAATTAAAATATGAAGTGGCTGGTACGGCAAAATTTGGTAACCCTTTTTGAAATTTTTTTGCAGCTTCGTCAATATTTCTACTACAAAGCATACAATGATAGGGAGATAGGAGAATAAAAAAGTGGAAAGGATAAGTAAGGAAGCGGTCCTGACCTGACCGTACGATCTCGGAATTTACGTTGAGGAACTGAAGAAGAATACGAATAACCTCAGTCCGGACAACCGGTGTTCCGACCGACATTGGAACCCGGCACCTCCAAAACACAAATTAAAGGCTTTGTCGGTATACCACTGTGTTCGGCGAAATTTCATAATAAAACGTTCATTTTGTTCTAGAAATTGCAAGTGGAGACATATGAACACACTTTGCTTAAGAAATTTAATGCGTTAGAAACATCACTGCATGACCTTCCTGATCGGAATTAATTTTGTTCAAGTAAATTCTTTCCAAACATTTATCTTCCTTTTCTCACCGCCGAAGCCATCTATCATTCATCACGGAAATAAACAGAACCGGGATAGCTCAGTAGGCTTGAGGATGGGCTACAGGATGGAGGGCCGATGTTCGACCCCTAGCATGGTAAGATATCTTTCTTCCACATCGTCCAGACCGGCTTTGGGGCCCACCCAGCCGCCTATCCAATGCCTATCAGTCTCTCTTTCCCCGGGGGGTAAAGCGGCCAGGGCGTGAAGCTGACTGATCTCCATCTAGTTCCGAGGTTAAGAAAGATGACGCTACACCCCACTTCCTTACAACTCATAATAGCGTTGTGCTTAATTAAGCACAGGAACAACTTCTTGCAGATAAAAAGAGCAGTAATTGCAGTGGACACACGAGATATCTCGGGGCGGCTGCCGTGACGTACAGAAGTGGTGTTGCACTTCCAGGGCGTTACTGAACTCGCAAGATTGCACGTTCCGTAGGCAGCAAACGTAATATGAACCAGTCTAACCGCTCAGTGAAGATAGGGTTTGACTATTGGTACCAGTCCTAACACGAACCGTTGGCCACTGTTACCACAAGGAAACAGAACTTCTCTCACCTCTCAAGCTGTCCACCTAGCATCAAGTCTCTGCTGAAACTAAGACTTCACACCACTTTGTAGAATGCTAAGGCTCCAGGTCAACTACTCTACAAGCCGACATTAATCACGCACAGCGGTGTTACACGCGATTCCAGTGTCCCCCCAGTCTGCAGGGAGAAGTCGCCCATACGAGTGTTATTGTTAATTGTAGCAGTTGGGAAATAAATTAAATTTATCGGAATGGGGCTGGGATTTGTGTCATACATAAGGACGCGGAGCAGTACATGTCTACACACTCATTTGGATGGAAGTTTGCCAAGTCCTTACACAAGCACTTTTTATTTTGTATACATTACCTTACTTTAGTTCATAAGAGAAGGCAATGGGAGGGTAACATAGGACTGGAGCTTGAGGAAACGGGTTGTGAGGATGGGAGGTGGATGGAACTGGCTCAGGGGCGTGTCCAGTGGCGGGCTTTTGTATTAGCGGTGTTGAACCTTCGGGTTCTGCTGCCAGAGAGTCAGTTAACTAGTAAGATGGATCTTAGGGAAATAGGTTGTGAGTGGATGGAACTGGCTCAGGGGCGTGTCCAGTGGCGGGCTTTGGTATTATCCGTGTTGAACCTTCGGGTTCTGCTGTCATAACGTTTAAAAAGTTCTACATCTCAGTGAGGTAAATTCGCGTGAGGTCCATTCATTATTCAATTTAATGTATCACGGGGCCATGAATCAGAGATTGCGAAATCGTGACAAATTTTTCATAAGTATTTCTCAGTTTCTCTTGGATATTTCTGGAATAATACCTTAAAGTAGGCCACGGCAGTTTCCTCCATATCATTTCTAATTCATTGTTTGGACTATCCAAAGTTTCAAGGCCGTTAACACATTTAATTTGAGAAACCGATGTCAAACAGACCAATAAATGATTGGGCCGCATGGCCCTATGTATTTGTATGAACCAAAGAAACGTTACAATTAAGTTTATTTCAGTCCAATGTGACATATAATGCCTTCACCATTTCAGCACTTAGTTACCTAACATGTTTCGATTCTGGATGAATCATCATCGGAGGTATACCACTACGATCAGGAACCCACCAATACGTAAATGTTTTCATAAGACTATATAGACTTAAAACATTTATGATGTTCACTATACGTAGTTGTTAATCTTCCATTGTCGAAATAGATGTTTGAGGTGAACTTTTATAATAAGAACATTCTTGAAGTATATTACTTAGAAGTGGCGTAGTTACAATCACTTCCATAAAGGATGGTTTAAAAATGTAATTTTCCACTGCACTGTATACAAAATCCAATTTGTTTCGCCACTGCAGCCTTCCTTTACGTTAAAATTGTGTTGTGATGTGTGTAAAAACTAAGTTAAGAAATTTGTTCGTGAAGCAACATGGATCGTGTTTTATCTTCCTCGGTAGTGGATATTGTCGTAGCCATCCGCAGTTTCAACAAGTCACGTGACGTGAGCATACTGGAATAAAATGGGTGAACAGTGAGTTTTTGCGATGCCCGTTTCAACACAATAGGGCATACTTGAGGAATTCAACATATGTTTCGAGTTTCAGCCTTAACTGTTGTTTTCAGTTCCTAAACAGGAACGTGGCTTGATGCAACGCACCAACGGGGTCGGTGCCCCTCACTTAGGCCCCAACCGCTTCATTTGACATTATTTTCAGTTTATTACTCGGCGACTTCATAACACTTGATGCTAAAGAGTCTGAGTTATCATCAGCTTCACTACTTAAACCACAAACAAGTAAAACGGACTCAGGTTCGTGGATCGCCTACAGAAGACCGAGACAAAATATAACCTCTCCATAAAGTGATACTGTACCTGTTGGCAACCACTGGTCACGAACACGGCTTCTCCGGACAGCAAAAGCAGACAAACTGGCAAGCTGGCAAGTGGCCTACAGTCTCAAGGGTCTCAAGGGATGAAGCAGGGGGGAGTGGGGGGGCAGAAAGTCAACACGATTTGTTTTTAAGTACATGCTTACCTGGGGTGGGGGTCACGACCCAATTTCTGCATTGATAGCTGGTTGAACGCGGCGGGTGAAGGCCGCGTGCTTCTGATTATGCGGGAGTTATGCAAGTAGCATCACATTTCAGCAACAGCCATGTCGACCGTTAAATGTGGCAACAATTCGCAGTGAAATTAAGCGTGTCACTCACTCAAAATAATCTAGAGGTTCGTAGCACTACTCTTTTATATTTCGAGTAACTATATTGTCCCTCTGGCTACGTCATGAAGGCGTATGGGCGTGGATGTATACATCCACGTATTATTGACCTCGGCCCTAGTTGGAGGTGAGTGGTCAGTTTCATTCTCCGGGCGCTTTAGCTTCTGGGAAAGAGCCCCAGGTACCCATTGGATAGAAGGCTGGGGGTGGGCAGAACCGGTCTGGGCAGTGTGGATAAAATTCTTGATCCTACCGGGACTTAGGGCAATTACCTATTAACGGCTCTTGTATGGTTGCTTATTTCGTTGTCGTTGCCTAGCAATGGATCTACATGCCACGGTATATACGGCAGTTGATTGAGACAGAGGTAGGTTAGCGGTGGCAGAATTTAAGTTTCTATCTCGAGATACTAAGGCGTGTCATTGTGATCGACTTCTCGATCTTGCGATTGTGAAGCTGGCGTGTCCCGACTTCTGTATTTATTGATTTGTCGTGCGTGTTATTTCTTAGAAGAAGAAAAGTATTTATCTGCCATCAAGAGAATGTAACATGAACTTTTTGAGGAACCTTCACAAGAACTGTTCTGTGCTCGGTATTATGTTAACGCTCTACGAAGCAAATGACTAACGCGCTGCGTTCCCGATGCAGAGTTGGTCACGCCACGAAGTGCCCTAATGATCTCAGTGGCCCAGTCAGATCCTTTAGTGATAACGTTCCTAACTGCAGGCAGCTGCACTGAATATTCATGCCATTCGCACCAAAATTCCCAACTCAAACGACTGTTTCACAAGCTGGAAGGTCGTGGGCTCAATTCCCGATGAGGTCACTGAATTTTTCGGTTGACCTAATCCTTCCAGCCGCACTATGGCCCTGGGGTCGATTCAGCCTCTAACAGAAATGAATACCAGGAATCTTCCTGGGGGTAAAGTGCGGACGGCGCGTAAGGCTGACAACTTCACCGCCATCTGTGAGCCGATTGTCTAGAAAATGTGGGAACCTCGACGTCTCACAATCCTATGGTCCTCCTCGGACTGTTACAGATATAGCTTTTTATGGTCATACCGCTCGACGTGAAACAACTGTTGGTTCTCCTGCTTCTAACAAAATGAATTAAGTCACAGGACAAATTTGTATAACAGACGGATATTGTATTGCTTTGATTTTTGTACAATTGAAAAAAGGGTATTTTTAAGCTGGATCAACTGCTGAGGATATGTTTAATTGAAACGGTTATATTAATTTCTTAATTTACTCAACATTTTCTCAATTCGTAAGTCATATAATGTGAAATTTTAGGAGTACTATAAGTGATGAACTAAAAATTTTTTTTTGGAGTCCAGCTGGTCCCCTCGGCACGGCGGCCACTGATTGACTGCCCCGGGTGATTATGATGATGGAGAATTTTTTGGAATTAAGATTGGCAGGGGAAACCGAAGTACTCGGAGAAAACCCGCCCCAGCGCAACTTTGTCCACTACAAATTCCGCTTGACCAGACTCGGGAAGAAACCCGGGCCGCCGCGGTGGGAAGCCAGCGACTAACTGCTTGAGGTATGGCGCGGCCAAGTGATGAACTAAGAGGGATGCGAAAGGAAATGTTCACGACCCACTGAACAAAATAGGGATGATCCTCAGGCAGGAAAACCGGCCAATATACATACCGAAAGGGGGTTGTCACGGAACGAGTTAATCTGACAGATTTCTTACTGTTTTACGTATGGAAAGGAAGGCGCTATTGGAGAGGAGAGTCTTCGAATTGTTTCGGTGAAGTCGAGAGACGAACTTATGTAATATTTGGCTAGCATCCGTTTAATTGAAGTTCAATAAGAGGCAATGTAGATTTGGAAGTTGAATTAACTCTCAGGATAAATTTTAAATACACAGGCAATTTACAATAATTCCGTCTAAAACAGATTAGTTTCGTGAAATATTCGCCTCTTCTTTGGTCTCATTCTCCACAGATAGCGCAAATCATCATGGTTCCTAAACCGGCGAAAAATCCCAGAGAGATTGCATCGTATAGACCTATAAGTCTTCTACAAGTCCTTACAAAAGTCTTAGAAAAACTCTTGCTGAAACGCCTCACACCAATCTTAGAAGAACAGAAATTAATAGCAAGCCATCAGTTTGGTTTCAGAAGCAAGCACGGTACTATTGAACAGGTACATAGAGTAGTGAAAGAAGCCTCCAATGCCCTAGAAGAAAAGAAGTTCTGTACAGCTTCCTTTCTAGATATTAGCCAAGCATTTGACAAGGTGTGGCACCAGGGACTCTGTTACAAACTAAAGTCAAATCTTCCCCATAATATGTTCTCCATCTTAAAATCTTACCTTACGCAAAGATATTTCTTCGTCAAACATGTAGATTTCTACACTGAAATCTACCCTATACTTGCTGGGGTACCTCAAGGCAGCGTACTAGGCCCGTTACTATACCTCCTTTACACTGCAGACCTACCTACTACCGAAATGACCATGACTGCAACATATGCTGATGACACCGCTGTTTTAGCAACCCATACGGATCCTGCTACGGCATCTAGATGTCTTCAAGAAAACCTACATGACATGCAAAAATGGCTAAGAAAGTGGAAGATCAAAATCAATGAGAGCAAATCGGTCCAGGTAACATTTACTATGAAAAAAGGACAATGCCCGCTAGTTACACTAAATGACTCACAACTACCGCAAGCAGATGAAGCCAAGTATCTTGGCATACATTTAGATCGCCGGCTAACATGGCGGAAACATATCTTCAGCAAAAGAAAACAATTGGGCCTGAAAATTCGGCAATTGTACTGGATAATCGGACGAAGATCACAACTATCTCTTAANCAAACCGTCAGACCTATCTGATAGATTCAGCTAGTTTTAAGTGTATACATGCCACAAATCTTAAGGAATCTACTGGGATAGCCTTACTAACACTGTTAATGACATAGTCACCACATCAGTCACCAAAAGTGCTCATTGTCCTTAACTGGACAGATTGTATGAATCTATCTCAAATAATAAAAAAAAAAAAATCTCCACAGTACTTTGGAATTTTCATCTGTTTCCGCCTCGGAGCCATGGGCTGCTTTGTTATGTTGCATACAGCGTGTTCTAATGGCAACCATTTTGCATCTTGAACAGAGTATAAAACTGACGTGAATGAAGTTTATTCTGCGTCCTCTATACAAACGGACGGTTAGTAGTACCGGCCATGTCAGCCTCCTAACACATCCTTTGTGACCCGCTATCCATAACAGATAACCCATTTCTACGCTATACAGCAGCATAGTGGTCAGAAACATGTCCTCGTGGAAGACGAGGCCCCATTTCAAAACACTTTAAGTGGTCTTGGAACGAACAAAGGTATTGTCATTGGTTCCGACAGGACCCGAAAGCAGGAATGACTGTGCTGGCTAAGATCAGCAGCAAATTAATGCTCTAGTCTTTCACATATACTTGAACTATGTTCCCTTCAACATTTCGATGGGAGTTTAGTCCAACAGGCCAATTAGATATTCGTGTGTGGGAGTCGTTGATGATCTTCACCACACGCGCTTCCAGTTACGTCGGGTCACCAATGTGGGATGTCGTATGAGGAGACAACCACTAGTCGAACTGTCCTATAGGATTTATTGCAGCCGCATAGTATACACAGACGGATAGTAACAATAGTGAACTGTAGACTAGAACTGTCAGTCAGTCAGTCAGTCAGCCAGAGTCAGAGTCACATTGAAACTGACGGTCGGTCAGTCAGTAAGTCTTGGGTGTCGAGCCCCATTTGGGACTAATGACCAGATATTAATTATTATCGTTTGACTGTTACGGTCTTGTTTCTGTGGGGCGCCTTCTCTGACGAGAGGACGGGTCTATCTTTTGTACGAGTATATGCTGCTGGCCCTTGCCAGCGCAGTCTTTTTGGTCCGAGTTTCTTGGGACTCGCGGCCATATTTTACTGTCTCAGAATTGAGACTTGAGAGAGAGAGAGAGAGAGAGAGAGAAAGGGAGACACACACACACCTATGGATCATTTTCAGAGGGAACATCAATACCGCATTTACGCATGTATAGGACGCGTGCGTGTATAGGCCGCAGCACAATTTTCAGACAGAAATTATAGAAAAAATAATTTTCTTGTAATATTATTTCAGGAGTAGAACACCCTGTATTACTAATTATGAATATAATTTTTTTTGTAAATGAAGTGTGATTTCGAATATTTCGAATATAAGCCGCACCCCAGTTTTCCTCTTGAATTTTTGGCAAAAAATGTGCGGCCTATACATGCGTAAATACGGTACTTATTCGATACACACATAATGCCTGGAATATACAATGTACACAATATTCAACTTTTCACAATCACAGCAGCCTTCCTGGTATTTTAACTTTTAAAGTGTTTACAAAATTTAGCTTACCTGAACTTAAATATATTTAATAGGCACGGACAAATAGAAATGGAAATATACTGAAAACCCACAACGACAGAAGTCTAGAACTGTAACTCGGTGTATCTTCTTATGTAGCCTAGAGTCGGACATATAGAAAACATGTCACTGTCAGTATTGTTGTAGGCTTTGCCTAGCAACCGCTGTTTACTCGTCGTTGCTAAGCAATGAAGCTTGCGTTGTCACGCTTGTTTGAATGTGGGCAGCTCCCACACGTGATTTGAGAAATCATGATACGACTAATAAGAGGCATAGTCAGTAAATAGGCCACAGATGGAAGTAAAACAGCTGTAATGGACGTTATAGGTTTTATATATGTATCACTAGGTAGCAGCACAGTCCAGCTTCATGACAGTCTAGGTAACAGACGTGCTTGCGCATGTTTAGAGGCTGATTTCAGTAGTCAAAATGGCGACGGTGCTAGAAGAGTATGATACCGAAGAATAGCGTTCTGTTGGGCGTTTTTTGTGTGCAAAAGGACTCAATGCAAAGGACATTCATAAATAAATATTTCCTCGCCTCTTAAAGCGGTTCACGACTGGGTGGCAAAGGTTTCGCTGTTGACGAAGAGGTTGAAACGGAGGTGCGGAAGTGGATGAGACGACAATCAAAATGTTTCTATGTTGCGGGTTTCGACGCACTGGGTCAAGTGTATCAATATTGGTGGAGAATTTTTGAGGTTAGAATATCACATGTTTAACGTTTTATATCCATTTGTGGCCCATTCACCGACTCTCCCTCGTACGATGGCCAGTTTTTCAAATCTTCTTTCATACACATCTGTATTACTTGTATTTGGATGTTTAGATCACAATTCGGTGCAAGTTTAATCAGTTTAATTTTCAAGTATGCAATCAGAGTGGGAAAAAATACTTCAGTCTGGCAGCAGATGACGTCATGTGGGTGCGTGCTAAAGGCGGGTAAGGTGCGCGGTGAAGGCACAGTAAAATTTTGGCGTAATGGAAGCCTGGAGAAACCAATCACCACCACTATTCAGGTTTAAGAGAAACTTTACTCTGAGTCAGTCATGTTATGAAGTACTGTGACTTCGAGTCTTGCAACAAAACACGCAACATTAAACACGGGGCCTCATCAAGATCTGTTCTCCTGATATCTTATCGCATTGGCTGTAGCAGTTTCACACAACAACGCGCACTGAAACACGGCTCATAATTTGAGATTTATTTCCGTTACTCAGCTTCTTTTTCACTACTCCTAGGTTCGGCGTCTATTCGCTTCTTTCAGTGAAGCGATAAAGAGGAACGCCTTATGTAGAGATCGTGACCATATCTGAACGATCTGAACTATGAGGGAGGTTCAACAGAAACCCGCCAGAGGGCCGGCTGTAACAATTGAAGGATCCGGTCGGAATAGGTTTCGGGCTCGACGACCAGGAAATCGGATTATTTGGGGACACAGATCTTTGTCACTGCAACTGTCTCGGCCCTGGGACCAGTCCAGACCCTGTCCATTTGGCAACGGGGCTCTTTCCTTGGACATAAAGCGGCCGGGTCGTGTAACTGACCATTCAGTTTCATCTGGTGCCGAGGTTATTACGTGTGGGCATGTACCTACCCCCCCCCCCCTGCGTCTCGATACAGTACTGCTTAATTAACCACTGGAACTTCAACATTTTAAGGATCGAACACTCACCAAGCTGTTACCGAGCGATACATGTCTTTTTAAAAGAACTCACCAGTCTGCTAATAGAACCAATCACAAAGACACTGGCAGTGTTCTTAGAAGCGCAATGAAGCCCCTCTATTTCGATTGCAAACCGTCTGGAAAATGAATTCCTATTTATAGTTCAAGGGTTACGTTAAGCTAATCCAACAAATCCAGCCAGTCCTATGAAGTACGGTTTTCTGTCTGTAAGGCCGTGCATTTGGGAGGGAACCAGACGTGTCGGAGGAACATAGCACCTCGATCATCAGGGCCACCTGTTTCTCCTGGTTTCTTGCTTGGCCTACTCTTCGATCCTGAGGATGGAGGCGACATATTCCTTCGAAACGTCTAGCTCTTTTCGAATTACAGAAGGCCATACTACGCATAGTCGCCGTCTTCAAGTACTCAAATTTAATATAACGAAGTCAAATTAAACCAAACCGTGAAGAAAATGAAGCATTTGTGCTAGTGAGGGGAGGACGGGTACTGCATTCTAATTGAGGGCTCGCGGTAGAGTATTCGGTTGAGGCACTATGCTACAAGCTGGAAGATCGCGGGTTCCATTCCCGATGAGGACATTGGATTTCTCAATTGACCTAATCCTTTCAGCCGGACTATAGCCCTGGGGTCGACGCAGCCTCTAACAGAAATGGGTACCAGAAATCTTCCTGGGGCTAAAGGGCTGCCGGCCGGCCGGCGCATAAGGCTTGACAACCTCAACGCCGTCTATGAGCCGATTGTCTAGAAAATGTAGGAGTCTCAACATCTCACAACCCCACGGCCTCCACAGCATGTTACATTTATAGCTTTATCTTTTACCTTTACATTCTAATTACCGTGAAAACTAAAGTCTACTTCCCAATCACGCATCGTATATCCCCTCTTCTTGCAGTAAAGAATCAACCCGTTGAAACGTAAACCTCGTAATCTCAAGTAATTAGGAATTACTAAGTATTAGAAACTTGCACATGCGCGTTAGTCTTATTTCCACTTGCCCAAGGAAGTTGCAGTGTCTTGTTCGCTTGTTTCTGTTGGTTCCGAATCTGAATAACTCCGCAGCATAAGCCTGTATGTCCGACATATCTGCGCGCCAGAGAACAGAGCACTCACAAGCAACAATCACGCTTCCCGATGCTCGTCTGTTTCATTTTGTTGCTAGTTCAGTGGGTTATAAAAACAGTTGACAAACGATTCCCTATCGAGACATGGAATCGATCCTAAAAAGGAACTTCCGGTCTATGTGATTGAGTGAAGTTGTCATATCGAGACTGATTATAGCACGTGCTTACGCGGGGGCAACGAACCCCAGCCACTACAGTAATATTAATGAGCTTGGGATAACAGTGGACTAACTCTCAATCAACAAAATGATTCCGAACAAACATTTCACTGTTGGTGATAACACTGTGGAGTATAGGTCTCCTTGAGAACCTAATACGTACAACCTGCCTTAGACGGACCATTTGTTAAACGGAAATCTGTCTTAAACGGAAATATTTTCAGGTCCCTTAACTTTGGGGCTGAAAAAGATGTAAATAACCTGAATTAAACGGAAACTGTCTAACGCGGCCAACGGAAATCAAAATAAGCATTTATACGGTAGATTTCCAGTCTTCCGGAATGCATCGTTTAGAATAATTTTAGGCATCCTATACATTCTACAGAATTTTGTTTTCCCTGACTCTATAAAATAAGCTTCTAACGGTACTGCACTACTTGCACTGAGATTCAGCAGAATTGTTTTCCCCGTCTGGAAATTGTATTCAGTATGGGATCTAGGCCTACAGTTTTACTTTAGTCTAGCAGTTGTCATCATGGCTACAAAGACAAGAGTTGTGCTTGATCTTAACAAAAGATTAAAAGTGATTCATGCGAGTGAGCGAGGTAAATTATCTGTTAAGCAGATCACGAAGATGTTTAATGTCGGTAAAACTCAAAAGTATGAGATTCTAAAGAAGAAAACGGAAATTTTGAAGCGGTGGGAAACTTTTGCTAATGGAAAAATAAAAAGAGAACTTAAGAAAACTGCAAACGAAGACGTTAATGAAATAGTGTGGGAGTGGTGTGTCAGTGTGAGGGCGAAAAATCACCGGTTGTCGGGTCCTATGGTACAGGAATAAACTAAAAAATTCGCTGAAAAACAGGGGAAGACTGAATTCAAAGCATCTAACGGATGGTTGGAGAGTTTTCGCAAAAGACATCGAATAGTTTTAATGAACTTTGTGGTGAATCAAGTGATGTAAATAGTGAGACCATTGAGGAATGGGAAGCTAAATTGCCATCCATAATCGAGGGATATGAACCTGAAAACATAGCGAACGGTGATGAGACTGGACTGTTCTTCCGCGCGCTTCCGAATAAATCGCTATGTCTGAAAGGTGAAAAATGTTTGGGAGGAAAACTGTGCAAAGAAAGATTGACTGTTTTTCTATGTGGTTTAATGTCGGGTGAAATGGAGAAAACCTTAGTGATTGGCAAGGCAGCAAAGCCACGATGCTTCCGAAACATGGACATACAGAAACTTCCCGTTGAGTGGAGATCCAACAGAAAGACATGGATGATGTCACAGATCATGGAGAAATGGTTAACGGCCTTCAATGGTAGAATGAAAATGCAAAACCGGCATGTTTTGTTGTTCTTGGATAACACAACATGCCGCCCCATATCGAACTTTCCAACATGCGACTTGCTTGGTTACCTCCAACACCAGTAGTGCTTCTCAACCAATGGATTAGGGCATCATTCGGAATGTTAAGGTCCACTATCGTAAATTATTAATGCAATCTTTGCTCGTCAATATAGATTCTACATCTTTCGCCTCTGAACTTGCAAGAACTGTCTCGGTTCCAGATGCGGTTATTTGGATAAGTCAAGCAGTAAAGAAGTTGTTACCAGAAACTGGACAAAGTGTTTGTATGGTAGAAGTTACTCCTAGTGTAGAAAATGAGAATGACCAGAAGGACTTATAACATTGCATGAATGAAGTTGCTTTCAGTAACTGCACTGCTGAGGACTACATCAACATAGAAAAGATGTGCAAACAGAACCAGACACAATGGATATCGATGTATTAGTTGAGAATTTTAGAGAAAATCGAAAATGAGGAGAGGAGGAGGAGGAGGAAGAAGAGGAAACTGACATTGTGATAGAAGAAGAAAAGTGTAGAGTCAAGACTTATAAGGATGCTACCAACAGTTTAAAGGTAGTGCAGGAGTTTGCCGTGCAACGGAATGATTCAGACATGCTTACTCTAAGTTCTCAAGCTAAAGTGTCTGTGGAAAGTCAGGCCGCCAAGAGAGTAAACTGCGTGCAAAAAACTCTGCCGGAGTTCTGGTAAAATTATAAAAAGTGAGTACTGCAAATTTTTCCTGTTCAGTGTAATGTTTGCATTTGTTCAATGATCATAGTGTGAATAAATTAATGAGCATGGTATTTTGTTTTGTCTCAAATACGTTTATGTCCTGGGTTAGTTATTATAGTAAACCTAGATTAAACGGGAACCTGGCTTCAGAGGAAAATTTTCTGGTCCCTTGAGGTTCCGTTTAAGACAGGTTTTACTGTAGTCACTCTGATAAGAGCCTCCCACTGGAAGTACCATGTGCCAGATGAATCCAGTCGACACCCTCCCACCACGTTTAAAATTTATTTTAATACTATCCCCCCATCCACACCTAGATCTTCCAAGTGTTCTCATCCCTTATCATTTTCCGGCCAAATATTTGCATGTATTTCTGATATCTCCCACGCGTGCTACATATACAGCCGATCTCTTCCTCCTTTATTCGGGCTTCCTAATTATGTTCGGCGAAGAGCACAAATTATTAAACTCCTCATTATGTAATTATCATCATCCTCCTGTAAATTCCTCCCTCTAAGGTCCAAATATTCTCTCCGGTGTCCTCTTCTCAGACATAATCTACGATGTTCTTTCCTTAGTATGAGATACCAAGTTCCATACCCATACAAAATTACAGGTAAAATTAAATTTTGTATATTTTATATTTACGTTCGTAGATCATAGCTACTGATAAATCTGAAAAAAAAAAACAGTGGAACCAAATAACACACTGGAAAGACCACGAAAGAAGGAAATCAATTTCGGAAAATCCAGTACTATTTTTTTTTTGTTAAACAAAATGGGCCATGAACCTGTGTAATATTGCGGCCTGCCTCCCAAATAGGAAACACGTCTTTAATATTAGTACTAGGACTCGTGCCACTTCTTTGTCGAGCTTCCGGAATGCTGATGAGACAGAACGCTATTACGGCCTAGTTGATTCATGGCTCATTCACTTTTGATAGAAAATTCGATTAAAGATAAGTGTAAGTCTTGTGTGCTGACGTACAGGGAATAGTTCCTCAAACCCGGAAGCACCGAGATCGACCGAAGTGTGCGGACACATGAGGGAGCTGTGATATTCCATGTACGAGTACCAAAGGGAACACGGACAGAAAGAAAAACCGTAAAATTGTACAACTGTACAGCGCGATGGCGTTTATAATCATTTGTATACATCGCAGAATAGGGCGGAATATTGCTGTTTCGTAAAAGAATCTATGGCACCAAAGTCTTCTTGTGTGTTTTTGCATTTAGTGAATGAACACAAAGGCGCGTCCTTCTGTTTACGAGGCAGAGATCGTCATAATGAAATTCATAAAGTTCTCATTTGTTTTGCAGAAAAAAAGGTAAAGCTATCACTGTAACAGACCGTGGAGGCCCATAGGGTTGTGAGACGTCGAGGCTCCCACATTTTCTAGACAAACGACTTACAGATGGCGGTGAGGTTGTCAGCCTTACGCGCCGGCAGCCCTTTACCCCCAGGAAGATTCCTGGTACTCATTTGTCAGGCGTTGAATCGATCAAAGGGCCATTGTGCAGCCTGAAGGATTAGGTAAACTGAAAAAAAAATAATCCGATGACTTCATCGTGAATCGAACCCGCGATCATCCGGCTTGTAGCATAGTAATCATGGTAATGAGGCTCGTTTGCACTAGACTGCGGCGTGCTATTGCAGTGCAAATTTCTCTGCACATGAACTCAAGTAAGGTCGTGACAGGAGAACGGGTACATATGCGAAGAAACAAACAAACCAACGTGTAGGATGAATGACACTCAACTGGCTTGCACGAGTCTGCTAAAGGTAACAGTCCTGCAACACTCCACTAAAGACATGTTATGGTGAAAATTATGGCACGCGGTAGCACAATTGTTTGAGGTATTATGCTCAAACAAATATTGACGATATGATTATAGAATTTAATAAACTACAACCNATTGAGGTATTATGCTACAAGCAGAAAGGTTGTGGGTTCGATTCCCGATGAGGTAATTGGATTTTTCAATTGACCTTGCCTGGATAGCGTAGTCGGTATCGCGACTAGCTACGGGATGGATGACTGAGGGGTCGGAGTTTGAGTCCCGGTAGGGTCAAGAACTTTCTCTTCTCCACGTCGTCCAGATCGGCTCTGAGGTTCACCCAACATCATATCCAATGGGGACCGGGGGCTCTTTCTCTGGGGGTAAAGCTGACCACTCAACTCCGGCTAGTGCCGAGGTGAAGAAAATGTGAATCTATGCATCCACTCCCCCATACGCCTTCATGGCGAACTACTTAAATACTTAAGCACAGTGACTTTACCTTTACCTTTTACCTAATACTTCCAGCCGCACTATGGCCCTGGGGTCATCTCAGCCTCTAACAGAAATGAGTACCAGGAATATTCAAGAGAGTGTGGGGATTAGTCGTTACTCCAATGACAACCCACTTCTTCGGAAAGTTTGTAGGTCCTGAAAAGGACCGTTGGCTGCTGGGATGTTTGGCCGGTGAAGTAGCGCTACGTACGCCGGTAGAAAGAGATGCTGGTTACGGTGTGTTGACTAAAGTTGCGGCAGCTGAGGCAGTGGCTTAGTTGCGGAGCTTGGTAGCTGGAATGAGGCGGAAGCTACGCCAGTTGCCCAGTGAGTCGGGCACGTCGGGCATGACCGTCGGTGAGCTGAGGCGGAGTTGAGTGGCGGAAGCTGAGTTATATGTCTGGTTGCAGTGCGGCAGTTGTCGGAAGTTGCCTGGTCGCAGTGCGGCAGTTGCCAGGAGTTGCCTGGTTGCTGAAAGACGTCTGCTTGCGGAGCGTGGTTGCAGGAGTGGAGAGGCGGTAGCTACGCCAGTTGCCCAGTGAGTCGGGCATGACCGCCGGCGAGTTGAGGCAGCCGAGTTGCCCAGTGAGTCGGGTGTGACCGCCAGAGAGCCGAGGCAGCCGTGCCTGACGCAGCGAAGTGCCGATGCCTCCGATACTCGAGAGTATCGAAACATTATTCCACAGAAAATACTGAGAAAAATTTCGGACCCGGAATACTACAATAAGGAAGTCAAGAAGTTAAAAATAAAGGTCAGAGAAACATATAATAGAAGAAAGTTAGGACAGCAGTACCGTGAAGATCTGAAAAGACTATCCAAGGAGTTGTTATTTGCCAAAAAAAAAAAAAGCACAGAAGACATTTTTAAGGTCTGTATTAAAAAATGAAGGCAAGAGCTGGACGGAGTTCTATAAGTACGTAAAGAGACGTAAAGGCAATAGAGAAAACATTCCTGCAATTAAAGATGGCAATGGACGGCTCATTAGTGACGCAATAGAAAAGGCAAACTCCCTTAATTGCTGTTACTCTTCGGTATTCAGCTGTGAGCGTAGCATTCCGCAATTACAGAGCCCCAATTCAGGTGAACCCTTCGCGATTAATACTAACATCATTAGGAAAGGGTTAGCAGCGTTAGGTAAAAACAAATCAGTAGAGCCGGACGGCGTTTCGGGTGAAATACTAAGACTGGGTGGGGAAGCCATGATTTCATACCTTGCGCGATTATTGGACGTAACAATAAATAATGCAACTCTCTCAACTGATTGGGAAAAAGCCATAGTGGTTCCTATTTACAAGGGAGGTGACCGATCGATGGTGTCGAATTACAGACCTGTAAGTTTAACTTCAGTGGTTTGCAAGCAAATGGAACACGTTATTGCATCGTACCTGAGAAAAATCTGGGATAAAAAGGATTGGTTATTCGAGGGTCAACATGGATTCAGGCCGGGATATTCATGTGAAAATCAAGTAATCACCGTTTGTCAGGACATTGCAGACTCACTAGATAACAGAGGTAGGATAGACGCCATTATAATAGATTTTTCCAAGGCTTTCGATTTAGGTCCACATTCTTACGAAAATGGCGGCCTCGGGAGTGGACTCGAGGATAGTGTATGGATAAGGGAATTTCTTTTGGGCCGTACACAGAGAGTTAGAGTAGGAGGTCACCTATCGGAGGAAGTCAGGAGTGCCGCAAGGAAGTGCACTGGGTCCACTACTGTTCCTCGCGTACGTACACAGAGATTTAGTGTAGGAGGGCTTCTATCGGAGAAAGTTACAGTAATGTCAGGAGTACCGCAAGGAAGTGCACTGGGTCCACTACTGTTCCTCGCGTACGTGCACAGAGAGTTAGAGTAGGAGGGCAGCTATTGGAGGAAGTCAGAGTAACGTCAGGAGTACCACAAGAAAGTGCACTGGGTCCACCACTGTTCCTCGCGTACGTACACAGAGATTTAGTGTAGGAGGGCTTCTATCGGAGAAAGTTACAGTAATGTCAGGAGTACCGCAAGGAAGTGCACTGGGTCCACTACTGTTCCTCGCGTACGTACACAGAGAGTTAGTGTAGGAGGGCAGTTACCGGAGGAAGTCAGAGTAACGTCAGGAGTGCCGCAAGGAAGTGCACTGGGTCCACTAGTTTTCCTCGCGTACGTAAATTACATTGGGAGAAATATTGAATCAACTATTAGACTTTTCGCAGATGACTGCATAATATATAGGAAAATTACAAATAAGGAAGATACGGAGAAATTGCAGGTAGATCTGAACAGGCTGGGGGAGTGGGCGTTTGAAAATGAGATGATAATAAATCCAGCTAAAAGCAAGACAGTTTGTTTTACGAGAGCCCGAGCGACGAACCTACTAAATTATTCGTTATGGGACATAGTAATTCCGGAAGCGAGCAGTTGTAAATACTTGGGAATAATCTTACGCAGCGATTTAGGTTGGGCTGATCAAGTTAACTACACGGTTAAAAAAAGCCTGGAAAGCACTTCATTTCACAATGCGTATTCTTAAAAAGGGAAATAGCAACACCAAAAGTTTAGCCTACACATCGATAGTGCAGCCGATTCTTGAATACAGGGCGGCGTGCTGGGGTCCTTAGAGGAAAGGGCAGATAAATGCGCTAGACCGGGTGCAAAACAGCGGCTAAATTTGCTCATCATAAAAATGATTCGAACTGGGAAACTTTGACTCGGCACAGAGAGATAGCTCGCATATGTGCTCTCTTCAAAGCATACACGGGAGAACGGGCATGGGAGGCTATAGGTGATAGATTAGAAAGACCATGCTATCTGAGCAGGGTCGATCATGATAGGAAAATTATAAGCAGAAAGCAAAAGACAGATATCGGGAAATATTCCTTTGTAAATAGGACCATACAGCTCTGGAACCAACTACCTGCAGATGCTTTAGGGGCTCTCTCCTATAAACCAAGTAATTTTAGGAAAAAGGTTAGGAAAGCTATAAATAAGGCTAAGTTAAAAGGGGGAATCATCTAAAAGGCAGGGAAGTGAAGCGAAGTGATGTGAAGTGTAGCGTAGTGTAGAGAAGGGAATAATATAGTATTTTATTAATACCATATGCATGTCCTGTGTTTAATATGTGTTCCGAGTATCCTATATTGCTGTTATTGTGTCTTATGTCGTGTATGTGT
>NW_019724755.1:0-7367 GCF_002891405.2 Cryptotermes secundus
GTAAACACGTTACAATATTGTCGAGAGACTGACCGTTTACATTAGTAGGATGTACTGACTGACCTGTTTCCTTCTGAAGTGCAGGGGCCGGTACAAACTGCTTCTCTTTTGTAGCTGGAGCCACCGGAACATGGCTTTCCTGAGGGCGCTGATGCTGCTCTGCTGTACTGCCTCGGAGTGCCGCCGCGAAGGAGACACCTGGAGTTGCGGTGGCTGAAGGGAACACCTTCCCCGTAGTTTTGGATGTTCTCTGAACCTTCCTTCTCTGTTGTTCTTCTTTGGCATGTTTGCAACCCCGATAATTGGCGGGATGTGGCTTTTCTCCCTCCGCCAATCGGCAGTTGCAACATACTGGGGTGGAGGCAGAGTTTTCCTTTTCTGGGCACTCCTTGTTTAAGTGTCCACCTCCGCACCACAAACAACGTGGCGGCTGTTTGCAGTTAACCCAAACGTGGCCGAACTGCTGGCAGTTGTAGCACTGTGTGAGCCCGTTTTGTGCTCCTTACGCCTCTACTTTGATGGCAATGTTGCAGAGGTTGCTCAGTCGGAAGTTTTCTTGGGACTTCTCCGTTCTAAGAAGTGTGATAAGGAACAAGGGAAGGTAGATGTTATCTGTTCCTTCTGGAGGAGTCCGACGACTGGCCATTTGTTTGACGCTAATGACGTCAAACCCCAGACTCACCAGTCCGTCAGAGATATCTTCCGCTGGAGTGTTGTGTGGAAGGTGACGGATAACAGCTTTGATGTGTTTCTCAGCCTTAGGAAAGAATGTAAATTAAGATAGCTTGTTACTTTCTAGGAAAATTTTGATGGCTGAGAAGTCCGCCATTTCCTTTCTTGACAATTCTGGTCCCGCTCCTGGTGTTGCGGAACTCAAAATTGCCCATGAC
This sequence comes from Cryptotermes secundus, assembly GCF_002891405.2. Lineage (NCBI taxonomy): Eukaryota > Metazoa > Arthropoda > Insecta > Blattodea > Kalotermitidae > Cryptotermes > Cryptotermes secundus. The sequence goes on from NW_019724755.1 coordinate 891, forward strand.
TTGTTCTTTGACCTTCCTCTGCAAATGCATGAGTTTTATCGTGGAGGTTAGTATAATTTGAGGCGACCTACCTGGCTTGTCCGATGGTTGCTGCTCTCCCGGCTTGTTGGTTGACTCTTCCACGTCCATACCTGACGTCCTCAGGGGGCAATGAAGTTCTTTGTTTCAACTTCATTCTTCGATTTTATTCTAGAATTCCCGGGGGGTCTAGGTAATCGCTTCGGTTTCTTATTTTGTTCTCCTGAGGAGTTTCGCTTTCGTCGCCTTTGCTCGCGAAAATCCTCGGGTCAATCTTCTTTTCCTTCCAGCAGGAGAGACTCTCGCATCTCCCTGTGGATGGCAGCATAGAGGCGCATCATGGCTGTAAAAAGCGTCTTGCCCTCGAGGTGCTCACACAGCACTGTCCTCTCGTCCTCCGATTTCGATATAAGTTTGTTCCATACTGTGCCGTTTCCGTTTATTGAGGGCGATGTATGGATAAGCTGCCCAATCATTTGTAATCATTTCCCCAGTAAGTCGATATCTTCCTGGCATTCAGGATTACTGATTCTTAAGTTACGAGGTTCCTGTCAAACGAAGCCACGATTGCATTCCACCGCGTTTCGCAAGATGTCGGCTCCGCCATTTTGTCCGTTGCAGACGGGACGGCCACCGCCACCGATGCACTAGCGACGCACTATGCACTGGTGGCAGAAAAGTAACTAGGTGGCTGCAGACGAACACACTCGAGATTATGGTCACCTGAGACCGCTCAAACTCCTTCCGTAAACGTCTCCGCCACTCGACCGCCACTGGGGCAGAAAGGGCGGAACTGCCATTGCAGAAAGAAAAGGCATTCCCCATAACAATGTAGACCTACCACCTCTTGTTTTAGTAGAAGCGACAGGGGTCTGCATACCAATTGGAAATAGCGAAGTGCTGCTTGCAGCTGTTTATAAATTTCCAGGCAAAGCCTGGAGTGATGCTGACATCACTGAGCTCTTAAGCTTTAGACGTAAGACTATTTTGGCAGGTGATTTGAATGCTAAGAACCCCTTTTGGAACAGCAGAGTTTCAAATCCATCAGGTTTGAAATTAATGGATTTATTTGATATGGGTGATTTCGAAATCTCAGCACCACAGTGCCCCACTCATTATTCCCTTGCGGGAAATGGTGATGTGTTAGACATTGTGGTTCACAAAAATATCAGTGTCAGATGTCATCGTGTCTGATATTTTGGACTCAGATCACCTACCAATAGTATTCCACATACTGGATCACGTTTAAATTAGGAATCTTTCGAACCCATTGAAAAATTTACAGATTGGGAGCGGTTTCAAAGCCTCGCTTCCGATTTAATATCACCTAAACAAGAAATTAATTCGGGGGTAGAAACCGATAGAGCGGCACGCGACTTTGCAGCCTCTATTGCTTCGGCATATAGGCTGTCGACAAGTAAAGTTACCCTTTCGGACATAAACAACGATCTTCCTGCTCTAGATCGCTTTATAAAATATAAACAGAGGCTACAAAAACTGTGGCAAGAAACCAGGGATCCAGCGTGTAAAATGGCAGTCAATTGGGTCACCAAATCAATCAGGCGAATGACCCGCAAAAAGGCACTTGAACGGTGGGAAACAAAAATATGTAACGCTGAAGTCACACCTCAGTGTATATGGCCCATTGCGAAATCTCTCCTTCAGAGAGACGGACCTAGGGCGCCAACTGCTATTCATGGTTCTTCTGGCCTTTGAAATAGCCAACGAAATTGCCGACTGTTTGGAAATTCAATTCACTCCACATGACCTGTGCAATGAAAACCATGAAGAGTGGGTGGAGGCTAGAGTTCAAGTTCTGCTGGAAGCCATGGATGAAAACCCCCCTTCTAAGGATCAGACCATGTGACGTTCAGAAATTAATAAAATTCCTGAAATTAATAAAGGCATGCGGAATTGACGGCATCCCAAATGAATGCCTCAGGCACTTTCCAAGGCGATCATTGGTTCACCTAACTCACTTATTCAATCACTGTTTTCGGCTCTCTCACTTTCCAAATACTTGGAAGGAAGCAAAAATAATAACTTTACCTAAACCGGGTAAAGACCCGAAATTTCCTCAAAATTTACGTCCGATCANTTGAAGGCGAAATATCAACGCCAAGGGAAATGCAAGCAGGGGTGCCACAATGTTCTGTCCTTTCCCCCACTCTTTTCAACATGTATATTAATGATGCCCCCCAAACTCATGGTAATCATTTGGCCCTCTTTGCCGACGACACGTGTCTATATGCGACAGATCGCAAAGAGGGTTTTATTGTTAGAAAACTCCAGCGCGGTCTCAGCTGAATGGATACCTGGCGTTAGCGCTGGAATATAAAAATTAATGAAGATAAGACTCGGGGGATCTACTTCTCTCGTGGTCGTCGACCGCCTGAGTCTTGTCTTACTCTAAATGGAAGAAATATTCCATTTGTAAATAGTTCAAAATATCAACGTGTAATCATCGATAAGAAAGTGACATGCAGATTACACATAGAAATGTTCGAAGCCAAGGCCTTCAGAACATTCATTAGAGTATATTCCCTTTTCAAAAGTGAGCGATTGAGCGCTATCATTAAATTGAACCTCCATAAAGCTCTTATTAGATCTGTAATGACTTATGCTAGTCCCGCCTGGGAGTTTGCTGCAGACACCCATCTTGTTAAATTGCAGCTCCTACAAAACAAGGTTCTCCGCACCACTGGCAATTTTCCAAGGCGCACACTGGTCCCCGATTTACACATGAAATTCAAAATCCCGTACGTATATGGCTTTATAACAAAATTATGCAGGCAAGAAGCGAAGTCATACAAAATCATGATAATGAGAATGTTTGAACATTGGACAAGGCGAAGCCAGACACAGGAAGTATAAGAGGCTTAAACTTGGCGGCGGTCAGGCATACGACCGTTCAAGTGACTAGACTGCCGTGGTAGCTAATACTACTAGGATATATATATATATATATAAGGACATAATCTGCTGTACCTACCCTGGACTGACGGAAGCCGTGTATATATTGTACATTTAAATAAGAAATAAACGTATTATAAATATGTGTAAATACAGAGAGTGGATTTAGTACTACAGACTGACTAACAAATGACAGACCCGACCTCTCGTCAGAGAGGGCGCTACACATAGACAAGACAGTAACTTTCATTTAAGAGAAATATCTGGTCATGAGCCCCAGCTGGGGCTCGACACGAAGACAGACAGTCTGACTGACCGTCAGTTGCAATGTGACTCTGACTCTGAATTTGATTCATGAGGGAAAAATAAAAAAAATTCGTCGAGTGATCAGGAGCGAGCATTTTGTCTGTTTGACTAATTCACGCTCAAGGAGTTTGAGATTGGTTTGCTGAACTGTGCGGTTGGAAAGTTATGATTGGATAGACAAGTGGGATTTACATTCAGAGGTTAATCGACTGATTGTCGATTCGACAATTGGTGGTGTTCGATCAGTGCAAACAAGTTATTTGCTGGTAGTTGTGTGTGCTCTTACAGATCAGCTCGGAAATATTCAGTCCTTGTTTGTTTGTAAAAATTTTTAGATTTCGCTTGAGGCTTGTGTTTCGTGCCCTGCCATGCCAGACGTGGCGGGCGCCTCGGTGCCTTGCTACCATGCATTCTTTGCAGAAAGAAGAGCCTCACTACAGGCAGAATATAAGGAAAACCTGAAGCAATATCCTGAAGCAGATGAACATTACAGGAGACTGTTCAAAATCATTTGTGACATTGAGGATGTGGCCAGCTCAACACCCGCTACAATTGATGAAAGTGTTGAGTGGTTGGCAATAGTAAATGCCGCTGAAGAAAACAGAGAGACCAATTGCAAGGCTCTCAAAGGCAAGATTTTGTTCAGTGCTCTGTATTGAAACTATACAGTTACACTCTACGATCTGAAGTCCCTAGTGAAAGCCAGAATATCGGAGACAACAAAAACTTCAACGAAGCCCTCTCAAGAAGATTTCAAAGAAGTCCGAAGGCGGAAACGGTAGAGCACAACCGAGTCCGCCTCGATTTCAAAGAAGGTAGCGGCTACCATAGGCAACACCCAGACCAAAGTGGTGCCCACCCGTAACTACTTTGCTCCTCTCAGGGTTACATCAATGGACACCGACACTGCTGGTGACGGAGCCACTGTGCTGGAGGAGGGAGCCACTACGCTGGAGGTGGAATCATCAGGTAAAGCAGGCAGGCCGCCCCCAATAATTCTAACGTCCACAGTGAACCTCATTCACTTGCAAAAGCAACTGAAAAATATGATCAAAGGTGACTTTGAGTTCCGTAATACCAAAAGCGGGACCAGAGTCATCACTAAAAGCATGGCGGATTTCGAAGCCGTTATGTCCCCTCTATCCAACAACAAAGCTTCCTATTTTACCTTCTTTTCCCAAGTGGTTAGCGTCAAACAGATGTCAACCACCCGAGGGTCGCCTTCAGAAGAAAGGATAACCAGAAACCTTCCCCTCTTCCTTATCACATTTCCCAGGACGGCAAAAGCAAAAGAATTATTCAAACTACAAAACCTCTGCCAAATTTCCATCCGGGTCGAGGCTTATAGAGCACAGAGTGGCCTTACTCAGTGTCACAACTGCCAACAGTTTGGCCATGTCTGGGATAATTGTAAGCAACCTCCCCGTTGCATGTGGTGCGGGGGTGGCCACCTGCACAGAGAGTGCACCGAGAAAGAGAAAACGCTGCCTCCACTCCAGCGTGCGTTAACTGTGAATTGAAGGATGGACAGAAACCGCATCCCGCCAAATATCGCGGCTGCAGTCACGAGAAGGAGGAACTGCAGAAGAAGAAATTGCAGAGAGCACCCAAAGCCACAACAGGAAGGGTGTTCTCATCAAATATCCTCACCCTTGGAGTCTCCTTTGCGGCGGCTCTCCAAAGCAACACATCACAGGAGCAGCGGTCTCAGACTCGACAAACACCAGTGGCAGTTCCACCAGCAGCAATGAAACCGAGCGTCCCGATCCCTGTACTGGAACAACACACAGGTCAGTCAGTTCAGGCTCCTAATGTAAACAGTCAATCTCTCGACAATATGATGAGAGTAGTTACTGAAGTACAGCAATATTATGATAGTGACCAGTGGTGCAGTGTCCGAGGGAGACAAAATAATGGCCATAACTAAAATTGTACAAACTTAATGAAACAAAATGGCCACTAGAGTTCATAGGCCCCTCAATGTAATAACATTTAAAGCGACCGGCATTGGGAGGCAGCGCTATGAGCTCAGTAAACAGCTCCAAGACCTACACGTAGATGTGGCCCTGTTTTCAGAGACACATCTGAAACCTCATGACAGGTACTTTAATCCAAATTACCACTTTTATAGAATTGACGGCCACTCGGGCAGAAAAGGCGGAACTGCCGTTGCAGTAAGAAAAGGCATTCCCCACAACAATGTAGACCTACCACCCCATGTTTCAGTAGAAGCGACACGGGTCTGCATGCCAATTGATAATAGTGAAGTGCTGCTTTCAGCTGTTTATAAATGTCCAGGCAGGGCCTGGAGTGATGTTGACATCACTGAGCTCTGAAGCTTCAGACGTAAGTCAATTTTGGCAGGTGATATGATTGCTAAGAACCCATTTTGGAATAGCAGAGTTTCAAACCCCTTAGGTTTGAAACTTATGGGTTTATTTGATAATAGCTCTGCCCGGCCACGCTTCGCTGTGTCTCAGTCTGCCCGTTCTTCCCCAGTTTCATTTTAAATTACTCGAAGCATTGCTTCCGCTCCGCGAGTACGACGACCTAAGCCTCTTCTTTGAGAACAAAAAGAAAAACATTGAAAAATAAACTATACTTACGAAATAACTTCCACGCACGTCTCGGATTAAGCGAATACGTTATTGAACGCTGCTGCCGTAGACATTTTATTGTTGAAATTAAGGGTCACATGGTCCGCCAGCCTCATACATTGCACGAAAACCAAACTGACTTGCGTTGAGCAGGCTTCATTCTTCAATATGTTTATGGAGGAATTTCAAAATTACTTTTTCGAATAGTTTTCCTCTCGTTGACAGGAAGCTGATCGGACGTAAATTTTGAGGAAATTTCGGGTCTTTACTCGGTTTAGGTAAAGTTATTATTTTTGCTTCCTTCCAAGTATTTGGAAAATGAGAGAGCCGAAAACAGTGATTGAATAGAAAGTTAGGTGAACCAATGATCGCCTTGGAAAGTGCCTGAGGCATTCATTTGGGATGCCGTCAATTCCACTTGTCTTTTTTAATTTCAGAAATTTTATTAATTTCTGACGTCACATGGTCTGATCCTTAGAGGGGGGTTTTCATCCACGGCTTCCAGAAGAGCTTGAACTGTAGCCTCCACCCGCTGTTCATGGTTTTCGTCGCACAGGTCATGTGGCGTGAACTGAATTTCCAAACAGTCGGCAATTTCGTTGGCTTTTTCAGAAGGATGAAATTTTAGGCCAGAAGAACCATG
>NW_019724755.1:7375-43372 GCF_002891405.2 Cryptotermes secundus
TTAGGTGATATTAATTCAGAAGCGAGGCTTTGAAACCGCTCCCAATCTGTAAATTTTTCAATGGGTTCCGAAAGATTCCTAATTTAAACGTGATCCAGTATGTGGAATACTATTGGTAGGTGATCTGAGTCCAAAATATCAGACACGATGACATCTGACACTGATATTTTTGTGAACCACAATGTCTAACACGTCACTATTTTCCGCAAGGGAATAATGAGTGGGACACTGTGGTGCTGAGATTTCGAAATCACCCATATCAAATTTGGATTTCTCGAACAGTTTTACCAAATTTATTGCGTCTTTTCTATCTAAACGTAAATGCAGCGTCTCGGTTGAAGGCGAAATATCAACGCCAAAGAAAATGCAAGCAGGGGTGCCACAATGTTCTGTCCTTTCCCATACTCTTTTCAACTTGTACATAATTGATGCCCCCCAAACACATTTTGTTCACCTGGCCCTCTTTGCCGACGACACCTGTCTTTATGCGACAGATCGCAAGGAGGATTTTATTGTTAGAAAACTCCAGCGCGGTCTCAGCTCAACGGAGACCTGGTGTGAGCGTTGGAATATAGAAATTAATGAAGATAAGGCTCGGGGGGTCTACTTTTCTAGTGGTCGTCGACCGCCTGAGTCTTGTCTTACTCTAAATGGAAGAAATATTCCATTTGTAAATAGTTCAAAATATCAACGTGTAATCATCGATAAGAAAGTGACATGCAGATTACACATAGAAATGTTCGAAGCCAAGGCCTTCAGAACATTCATTAGAGTATATTCCCTTTTCAAAAGTGAGCGATTGAGCGCTAACATTAAATTGACCCTCCATAAAGCTCTTATTAGATCTGTAATGACTTATGCTAGTCCCGCCTGGGAGTCTGCGGAAGACACCCATCTCGTTAAATTGCAGCGCCTGCAAAACAACGTTCTCCGAACCATTGGCAATTTTGCAAGGCGCACACCGATCCGCCATTTTCACATGACATTCAAAATCCCGTACGTATATTACTTTATAACAAAATTATGCAGGCAACAAGTAGAAGTCATACAAAATCATGAGAATGAGAATGTTCGCAACATCGGACAACGCGAAGCCCGCCACAGAAAGTATAAGAGGCTTAAACTTGACGGCGGTCAGGCATACGACCGTTCAAGTGACTTGACTGCCGTGGTAGTGAATAATACTGGAAATAGTGCGTAATCTTCTGTACTGAGCCTGGACTGACATAGACCTTTTATATATTGTACATAAAAAGTAAGAAATAAGTGTGTATTGTAAATCTATGTAAATACAGACAGTGGACAAATTAAAACAGACTGACTGACAAATGACAGACCCGACCTGTCGTCAGAGAGGGCGCCCCACATAGACAAGACAGTAACTTGCATTCAAAAGAAATATCTGTGCATGAGCCCCAACTGGGGTTCGACACCATGACAGACAGACTGACTGACCGTCAGTTGTAACATGACCTCGGCATTGACCTTGAATTTGATTCAGGGAGTTGCGAGAGACGCTCCTGCAGGAGCAGAAAGAAGAATCGGCTGAGGAATTTCGAGAACAAAGAAGATGTAAACGAAACCCTTCAGAGGAGCAGACTAAAAAGCCAAAGCCCTCACCTAGCCCAAGGGACACCAGGATAAAATCCTGGGTTCAAGTGCCAACAAAAAAAATTTTGCGCCCCTCAGGACAACAGAAATAGACGTCGCGGAAGAGACATCCGACAAAGAAGAGCAACCATCTTGCAGCAGGTCAAGTAGGCCTCCTCTCATTGTCCTAACCTCTGCAACTAACCTGATACAGTTGCAGAGGAATGTCAAACGCATTGTTAATGGCAGTTTTCAGTTCCGCAACACAAGAAGTGGGACCAGAATTCACACAAAAGAAATGGCGGACTTTTCAGCCATGAAGAAATTTCTTGAAGACAGCAATTTGACTTACTTTTCCTACTTTCCAAAATCCGAAAAACCAATCAAAGCTGTCATCCATCACCTCCCCCAAAATACTCCAGCGGAAAATATCTCTGACGGTCTGGTGAGTCTGCGGTTGATGATGCCGTGGATGAAAACCCCCCTCTAAGGATCAGACCATGTGACGTTCAGAAATTAATAAAATTCCTGAAATTAAAAATGCATGTGGAATTGACGGCGTCCCAAATGAATGCCTCAGGCACCTTCCAAAGCGATCATTGGTTCACCTAACTTTCTATTCAATCACTGTTTTCGGCTCTCTCATTTTCCAAATACTTGGAAGGAAGCAAAAATAATAACTTTACTTAAACCGGGTAAAGACCCAAAATTTCCTCAAAATTTACGTCCGATCAGCCTCCTATCCACGAGAGGAAAACTATTCGAAAAAGTAAATTTGAAATTACTACAAAAACATATTGAAGAAATAGGCCTGAACAACGCAAGTCAGTTTGGTTTTCGTGCACGTCACAGCACGACATTGCAATGTATGAGGCTGGCGGACCATGTGACCCTTAATTTCAACAATAAAATGTCTACTGCTGTAGTGTTCTTGGACATCGAAAAAGCCTTTCACACCACGCGGCATTCAGGCTTGCTGTATACGTTATCAAATTTGGAATTCTCGAACAGTTTTACCAGACTTATTGTGTCCTTTCTCTCTAAACGTAAATTCAAGGCCTCGCTTGAAGGCGAAATGTAAACGCCAAAGGAAATGCAAACAGGGGTGCCACAAGGTTCTGTCCTTTCCCCTACTCTTTTCAACTTGTATATTAATGATGCCCCCCAAACACATGGTGTTCACCTGGTCCTCTTTGCGGACGACACCTGTCTATATGTGACAGACGCAGGTAGGGTTTTATTGTTAGAAAACTCCAGCGCGGTCTCAGCTCAATGGAGATCTGGTGTGAGCGCTGGAATATAAAAATTAATGAAGATAAGACTCGGGGGTCTACTTCTCTCGTGGTCGTCGACCACCTGAGTCTTGTCTTACTCTAAATGGACGAAATATTCCATTTGTACATAGTGCAAAATATCTAGGTGTAATCTTCGATAAGAGAGTGACTTGGAGATTACACATAGAAATTATCGAAGCCAAGGCCTTCAGAACATTCATTAGAGGATATTCCCTTTTCAAAAGTGAGCGATTGAGCGCTAACATTAAATTGACCCTCCATAAAGCTCTTATTAGATCTGTAATGACTTATGCTAGTCCCGCCTGGGAGTTTGCGGCAGACACCCATCTAATGAAATTGTAGCGCCTGCAAAACCAAGTTCTCCGCACCATTGGCAATTTTGCAAGGCGCACACTTGTCCGCGATTTACACATGGCATTCAAAATCCCTTACGGATATGACTTTATAACAAAATTATGCAGGCAAGAAGCAGAAGTCATACAAAATCATGATAATGAGAATGTTCGCAACATTGGACAAGGCGAAGCCAGCCACAGGAAGTATAAGAGGCTTAAACTTGGCGGCGGTCAGGCATACGACCGTTCAAGTGACTAGACTGCCGTGGTAGCGAATAATCCTGGAAACAGGGCGTAATCTGCTGTATTAAGCCTGGACTGACAGAGGCCTTTTATATATTGTACATAAAAGTAAGAAATAAGTGTGTATTGTAAATCTATGTAAATACAGACAGTGGACATATTAAAACAGACTGACTGACAAATGACAGACCTGACCTCTCGTCAGAGAGGGCGCCCCACATAGACAAGACAATAACTTTCATTCAAAAGAAATATCTGGTCATGAGCCCCAACTGGGGTTTAACACCAAGACAGACAGATTGACTGACCGTCAGTTGTAACATGACCTTGACCTTGACCTTGTCGTGACAATATAATTACCAATAGCGGGAAAAAGATTATCAGAAAATCGACTACCGATGCTATCACGTAAACGCAATGAATGAGCGAGCGGAGTGGATGAAAGCAGCGCTGCAAACTATGGCGACATGATGTTCTATGTACACCGGCTTTTAATTGTTCCGTTCAGAGATTTTTCTCTGTACTACCATGACTAAAGGACTACTTAGGTTTAGCGATGTCAGAAAATCGTCTCAACTGTCTAGCTATCCTTGCTATTGAACTGAAAAAAATTCGGTGGAGTCCAACTGGGTCCACTCGGCACGGCGGCTACCGATTGCCCTATTGTAGCCTGCCCCGGGTGATTATGATGATGGAGAATTTGGTGGAATTAAGATTGGCAGGGGAAACCGAAGTGCTCGGAGAAAACCCGCCCAAGCGCCACTTTGTCCACCACAAGTCCCACTTGACCAGGCCCCGGGATCGAACCGGGGACGCCGCGGTGGGAAGCCAGTGACTAGCCTCTTCAGCTATGGCGCGACTGCTATTGAACCGAAACTCACAAGAGCTACTGACCACACAGATATCACCGACTCCTTTACTGTGCAGCAGTTTCGGCGAAAAAGACTTTTTTTACTGTTTTTTTAAATGTCGCCTATTGCAGCATATATGCGGCATCGCACGCTCTCTAATTCTGACTTCGAGTGAAGAACGTTCTACCGAAAATTGAATTACGTAGCATTGTACATGAAATGTAGCTGTAACTTTTGACATAAATACATGTACGGTCTTTGAAGCCAATGTTTGCTAAAATGTCTATACAACCTGTCAAGAGAAATACATTCAGGCCGTGTTTAGAGTCGTGATTATTGTTCCTACACACATACGTACTCTGATTAGCTTGGTGAAAACTGATACGGCACTTAGATAAGCACACAGCTTTGACTGCAGAATGAATGGGGCGTTGTTCGGAGCTAGGAAACAAATAAGGTGTACCCAAGGTAATCAAAGATGCCTAACTGAAACAGGAAGAGATTATTGCCCAGCACTCTGGGCCAATGACTGTTATGAAGTGGCGTGATAAAAGGAATGTTTTAATGATTTCTACTTATCACAACGCTGAAATGAGAAGTGACTCGAAGAGAGGCAAAGAAAAGCAGAAACCCCTGTGTGTAATTGATTATAATAAGTGGATTGGGGGCGTGGACTTGAAAGACCAGCTGTCGCAAACTTACCTACAGAAAGAAAACGTTTGCACAAATGGTACATGAAACTTTTCAGAAGACTTCTGAATGCGACAGTTGTGAATGCCATGATAATATATAGACACAACACAGGAACGAAAATGGATCACCTCACATTCAGAGTCAGTTTGGTGCACGCGGTTTTTGAACAGTTCGTTGATACGGAGCGGAAAGTGCGAAGTGGCCGGGAGGAACAAAATGTCATACCGAGGTTGCATGAAAGACATTTCATTCAAAGGGTTGCTCTTTCTGGGAAGAAATCAACGCCACGGAGGAGGTGTGTGGCATGCAGCAAATGTGGACGGAGGAGCGACTCGAGCGACTCGAGGTTTCACTGTCAGGAACGCCAGGAATGTGATGTCGGGCTCTGTGTGGACGGATGTTTTGAAGCGTATCACACACAACTTAATTTCTAAGGTAATTCTGCACGATTAAATAAAAATAGAGTATTTAATAGAAAAGTTCTGTTTTATACAGAGCACAGTGTTCGTTTCCGGCTTTAAATTCTGTATTTCTAAATTTTTACGCAGTTTTTAAAAAAATAATTGTGATCTTCAGACGAAAACATTGAAATATCGCCGTGCTGTTTATAAAATCTAAAAGTACTCTCTTTTCTGAATATGACGATAATTTTTCGCTTTGAAATCGCAATTTTCTTTGCTTTTACAGCGAATTTATAAAAGTAGTGCATTTCTGGTAAGAAAATTTAAATAGCCTCCGTCCACCCAGTAAGGTTTATTTTAAATGCCGTTCGTCGCCTAAGGGTTGCCTATTCATTGTTCTCTGTGTCATAAATATTGTGACATGATACGTGAACCCCGAAACAGCTGAGCCAGAGATAACCGTTACTAGGCAACGGCTCGGTCAAGCGATACGCACGCAACAATAGGGTAAGTATTGGAAACTGTATTTTCTATTCGCTCAGTCATTGTTACAAGCCGTTTCCTAGCAATGAACAGTGAATACATAGCAAACTAGGAAGGGCCGGAGTGTGTTGTAGTCATTTGTACAATGTGTTGATTAGTGAGTATGCTGTAAAAATGGCATTCTGTTTATTGTCTTACAAAGCATATAGAATCAACAAGAAATTAAAAAAATATGAACATGAAAAAGAGATCGCAATAAAGATAGCAAGTGGTCTTCCACCAGATTATACAGCATCAGACAAATATCATCACTTTTGGTCAAGGTAAGTGTATTATATTTTCTTTCATTCATAATATGTATTGATTTAATTTTCAGTGTGGGCAATGAAAGGAAGTGCAATTATATGATACTGCACTTGGAAACAGCTTTTAAGAAATGTCCATTAGCCAGAGTCAGAGTCACAGTCAGAGTTACATTACAATTGGCAGTTTACCCCCAATCAGTTCATCTTGGTGACAAGCCCCTTGAGACCCACAAGTATTATTTTTTTCGACTTTACACTTGCGATTATAGTCCTTACGTAACATCCTCTTTGATGAGAGGATGGGTCTGACATTTACAATTGCTTCTCGCCACACCAGCGCATTCATTTTTGATTCTAATTCCACAGGACTCATGACCTTATTTTACTGTCTCAGACTCAAGACTCCCCCAACCTGGAGGGCAAAGTCCCTGTATTTATATCCCCCAGGAGCAGGGTGGCCCAGTCATACCCCCAGGCACTGTGTTCAACTCGCAGGGCTACATTGGAGGTATTTGAACCCGCCTTCACAGAGGGTTGGTCCATAACAATAATCTGTAATAATATACAATGCACATCAGAAATTGTATTACATGCAAATTTTAGCCTTGCTCTTATAGTCTTAATAAACTTGGAGAAAACAATTGTATGAGGAGACACTCCCTCATTTTAAAGTGAAAGACTGTACAAACAACTGACAAGAAATTAGAAAGCAATCTAAGTTAACCTACACTGATGTAACAAGGTGAGCCATGTCTCACAGTCACAACAGATGATTCCTTCTGAACATCCTTTTCTGCTTACAATAGGTCTCTTCTCATTAAGTCCTTCACAACAGAACACAAGTATAGTACAATAAAAACATGGCTAATTAAATATAATAGACAACTTCCTTATTATGTTCAATGTTTTATTTTCTGTCACTGGTTACACATTCAACTGACATAATTTCTTGTAAAGTGAAGAATTTTATACCAACAGCAGTACAGAAACTATATTATAGTTATAAAATGGGGGAAAAAAAACATCATTTTATTTTAAATGTTAGATAAGAATACATAATACACTATCATTTATGTACGTGTGTGTGTGTGTGTGTGTGTGTGGGGTGTGCGTGCATGTTTAAAAGCTCAAAAGAGTAATAAAGTTTAAAATAATTTTAAGAAATTCTTTCACTTAAAATTACGAGTAATATGAAGGAAATTACAAGATAATGAAAACAATGAGGAATGAAACAGTGGATGTTAAATAGTTCCTATCAATATGCAGTACCTTGTAAAATGAAACCATTTTCTCTGACCTCTGGCGAGGTGTAATGGATGGCTGTAATTCAAACAAGGAATGCCACCAATCTGTTATCTTAGTGTTACTGCAATGGCTACATTACATATTGTCACATGTTACATGACTAGACATAGATTGATTATTTGATTTATTGAACTCTTGAAACTCATAACTACAATTGTCTTTGTGAACTGCACCTTGTATTGCTCCCCACAGATAATAATCAGGTGGTGTAAGACTGGGAGACCATGGTGACTTATTGTCCTTTCAAAACATTCTGCCCTTGAACACATAGTGCAGTAGTATTATGGATCCATGAGCTGTGTGTGTAGTAGCACCATTTTGTTGGAAGTAGCTGCAGGCAATTTTTTCCTCATTTAAACATCAGAAGAAAGGGTAAAGAATCACCTCACAGTAACATCCCACGTTGATATTGTAACCAGAGAATATGGGGCCAACTGTCCGATTTCATGACATGGCGCACCACACACCAAACTTTCTGGTCATGTAATGGTGTATCCTTGATCTTATGCAGATTACCCACTAACTACATGCGACTATTTTGGTTGTTGACTTAACTGAACAAATCAAACTACACTTCATTGGTAAAAGATGTTATATCCAGAATATCCCTTCCATTGACAGTAATTACATCTCTAAAATATTCAACATGCTTGATGTTGGCCCTTTCTCTCAGTTCATGGACTGGTATTATCTTTTAGGGATGCAGGTGCAAATGTTTCTTCAGAACTCTGTGTGCTGCTATATGAGATGCCCATCTGCTGTGCCAAATTATGAACATTACTAAAATGAGGTGGTTTTATCATCTGTGGTGTAGGTGCACAGTGGCTTTTGGCTCATCTTGTGTCAGCTTCAGAGTAGGGAATCTCTCCATAGAGTTTGTTTAAATAAACTTTAACAGCCCCATATCATCAAAAACTGTAGACACAATCATCCTCTCTTGTAGCATTAGGTGCTCTACAACAATCTTTGAAAGAGTCCTTCAGTTGTACCATGCTTGACAATTAAAAAAATCTGCTCTATGTACAGTTGTCTGAGTAATATAAGTAGTTAATAGTTTAAATTGGAGGAAATACATAATTTCTACTATTTACAGATGCCGTCGAACTCTATGCAGCTGTTTGGGGTGGATGTTTGCAATTCCACCAGATGGTCGTTTACGAAAATTTTGTGTCAAGGCACGTACGATTGGAACATTTGAAAACTATGCTGCAAAAACCTTCTTGGGATTTGCAGGTGTGTCAGTCAGTTGAATTCCATTACATTTGTTAAGTAATTATATATACGAAGGGGGACCCAAAAATAACTGGAAACGACCTGTTGCGCGCCCATGCTTTGTAGTTACGAGTTGTGCTGCTAGGTGGTGTTAGCTGGGGGTCTCCCGCGACTGTTAGTGAGCTGGCGTCTGTCTGAGTTAAGTGGTTTGTCTGTGGTGCTCTGTTGTGTGCGTTAACCCTTTGGCGATTAGTGAGATGGCCGACCAGAAGGAACAAAGAGTGTGCGTGACATTTTGCTTTCTGTTAGGGAAAACTGCACTTCACTCTTCAAGTCGCGGCAAACATTCACGCGGTTTTCTCTTTGGTCATCTCCGAGCAAGCGAGGAACAAATTTTGCAGACACCCGTCTCATGTGCAAACCTTCGGTTAAAATTCGCTGGACCGTGCTCCATGAGATGTTCGTTTCCTCAGAAAGTTGGTCAATGGTCTTTCGACGATCTTCATCAATTTCACGCACACTCTTTGTTCCTTCTGGTCGGCCATCTCACTAATCGCCAAAGGGTTGAAACAGGAACGCACACAACAGAGCACCACAGACAAACCACTTAACTCAGACTGACGCCAGCTCACTAACAGTCGCGGGAGACCCCCAGCTAACACCACCTAGCAGCACAACTCGTAACTACAAAGCATGCGCGCGCAACAGGTCGTTTCCGGTTATTTTTGGGTCCCCCCTCGTACATTATGGTTCAATAAAAACTGTTTTTAATACTTTATTCTATCCATAAATCATATTTACCCTGCAAACTTACATTTATGAGACATGTACAAAGTGTTAATCATCACATTGAACACACATTTCATGTCATTCCTCAATGTCATGTGCTGGTTCTGCATGTTTCTTCATATGGCTAAGAGAAATGTAGCTCCTATGGAAATACTGCAAAAGCCTCCCACAACATTTACAGTATTACTATTGCTGTTCTGTTGAAAATATTGAATTCTGAAAGACATGTTTCTGGCACAACAAAATTCCTTGTGTCCTGAAGAAAGGCATTCACTTTACCCCCAAATCCCTGAGCATATGGGATTGACAGTTCTTTGGAAATTTTTAAATGTCTTTCGAGTACTTTTTCCCCCCAGGAGAGTTCTTAATTGCAGCTCACCTTCTTCCACATTTATATTTTATTATTTATTCTCTGAACTGAATTTCATAAACTTCTGTAACAATTTAAACTTACTTACCTCTTGGAGCATGTTACAAATTAACAAAAATTATACATGCTAAAAGTTTTAGAAACATTCATAACACATTTGAGATACTTTCAGCACAGTGCTGGCTAGTGAATTGTGTGCTGGAAACAATACATTTATATTAATCATAAGAAATCGTAAGATCTAAATGTTTGTGACGGTTGTATTTTAGTACAAATATTACGTTTCTGGCCATTATCCATTGTCCTGTTTATATATAAAAAACACAACTTTTGGAGATTGGATTATGTCTTCCTCTTCAGGCAAAACCTTTTCAGTTGGGCACAATCAATAGAGGCAGTCCCTGTCTCCAGACTTTTTTCTTTTTCATCAAAAGATAGAGACTAGCTCTATCAATTGGGCACAACTGAGTAGGCTTTACCTGAAGAAAGAGATAGAATCGAGTCTCCAAAATATTATGTTTTTTTAAATATAAACAGGACAGTGTTTTAGATAAAAACAGGCTAATGAACACTGCCCAGAAATGTAACATTTGTAAGAAATCATCTTCAGAAAGAAGTTGAAATAACCAAAACAAAGAATACTCTCTCCTTGGATGTGATGCCATGTGGCCCAATGGACGTTTACCAACCTTTCAGAGGAACATGCTGTCTCCATCTTCAGGGCAGAAACAGTGTTATTCATACCCACTACCATGGGAACTTTATATCTCATGCATTCAAAATGTTTGTTTGGTGTACCTTGGCCCCTATTCAGTGAATACTGAGAACCATTTCCCTGGAGGCTAAGCAGCCAGTGCAAAAAACTTATCACTCTCTTCCACCTATTAGTGAGGGTATTAAGAATCTATGAGTCTTGAATTTTGTGCCCTCAAATGTACATTCTCTGGCAAAGAGATAAACTTCATTCACTTTTGTGACCAATGGAAAATGTTTGGTTCTATTTTATGCACACAGGCGGGATGTTCCTGACATATATTTTGCTAATGTTTCTTACAATTCAACTAAACTACCCTATAACTGGAGCCACTATGATTTGTTCAGCACTTGGAGTCTTTCTAACATTGGGATTGGCATTTTCAAAAAGAGTAAGGTAAGAAGATGTAGATTACTGTTACATCATAGAACATAATAAGGTACCCTGGAGAGGACATACAGTGTATGTTCAAAATGTGACCTCCTGAAGGGCTTACATAGTAAGTTTAAAAGACTGAAAACAAAATAGGTCACTCTTTGACATACCTGTCATCAGTAAATAGTAAGTGTTTTTCTGACCAAATATATGGTGTAAATTGCTGATAACCCCAACAGAACACATCTCATGAAGGATGTTGAAGTACAAAAATAATTATCATGCCTATACATAGGATTTCAATACCGCATGTCAATACCATTCACACTACTTCCGCATAATGTAAATCCCATTTAACATAACGTTCTCCCTTATTTATTGCTCACTTCTAACGATCAGAAGTCACTAATCACAACACTAAATTTCCTCATTTTAAGATTTTCTTCAGTCTAGTCATCAAATACATCACTCCCCAAAGAACAGATTGGACTAAATATAGTTAATATCAGCCGAGTATGAATACATGAATGTCTGTGTGTGTGCTTAATTGTGTCCATGTGTGTAGAAGATCTCTGTCAGTGTGTGTGTCCATCTGTGTGAGCAAGTAAGTGAAGCAAAGAGATATGCACTGAGAACAGAACATTTCAGAAATCAGACTTGCAACATACTATACGGCATAACAATTTTATAGCACAAAATAAATTTCTTGTCTTTCTTATGTGTAGCTTATTTTAGAATGCTTTCACTGTCACATGTCATATAGCATCAAATGACAGGATAACAGATGAATTGGAAAAGATTTGGAAGAAATTTATCATGGCCTGAGTGAGGTACTATCCTTACATTTTAGGAAATCTATGAAAAACCTTGGCCATGATAGCTAGTGTCCCAAATGATATTCAAACAAAAACACATTTTAAATGCAAGTCCAGAATACTACTGCTAGACCAGCCTGTTTACTATATTTCTTGTCATTCTTTGTTCAGGGTTATAACATTATTACTTCTACCACACCTCTTCTCGAAGAATGGTCGAAAAGCATTGGTGGCTTATGCATTTACCCTAGCACTGACTGGTCCTGCTGTGAACACTCTACGCAACACAAGGATATTGGCTGATTCTCTAGCATGTGCACAGGTATTTAGTGATTTACTGAATATGTCTGACATCAATGCCACTAGTTTTTAATCTGGGACAATACAAAGAGAACTAGGAATATATTTATAATAAACTTTAATTAATTTTAATGAACTTGTGGAATCGGAAGTTAGAACAATAATNTCGGGCCCTGATAAGGGCCGTTTGTTGCACTGGTAGAAACACCTGCCCATGGTGTAGTTGCTGGAGTTGCGGAAGCTGCGTTATGTGCCTGGTCGCAGAGAAGAGCTGATGCCTCTGATGACTGATCGCTCTGAACTGAATGTGATCACTGACCATTTCGAGCTTTGGGCTCTGCCTTTTATACCATGCTTGATGGGTGGAGCGAAACTTGCAGTTGCGATTGTGAGCACTGATTGGCTAGCACACGTGATGATTTAATGTGGGCTGGACAGCGAGTGCTGTATAAATACGAGTGCTGGCAGCAATGTGATTGGTTAGTGCATGTGATCATCTAGAGGTGGGTTGGACATCGAGTGCTGTATAAATATGAGCGTTGACAGCAATGTGCGGCATTGACCCAGGAGTGAGTGTTGTTTGTTAGACTGGCGAAACAGCATGTAAGTATGTGGGATGTTCCCACATAAGCAGTGCTTTTTCACATAAAAGGATATACTACTAGATTTTAAATTTAAGCAATACACTGAACAAGTTTTGAACAGAAAACATACATTATTAGAATTCTATAAAGTCATGCTGATTATGCTTAGTAAAGTGATCACATAATAGTGGGATCCTCTGTCACTTGGGGCAACAAATATAATTCAATTTAACATGAAAGGCATAGATGACATGGTGATAAAATACTTTGATGTTGGTATGAGCTTCCAAATTACTGACAGCAACCAAATTAAATGTTAATCATACATGTTATCCAGTTAAAGAACGGGTTAGGCTAACTAGTTATCCACTGTTTGAATCAAAGGGATAAACACTAATTACACTTCAAATAACAAACAAAGCTTTTTTCTTTCAGGAACAACTGAAAAAGATCGTTCATGATATCACTGAAGCTGTGAAGAAACCATTTATTGCTATAAAAGATGCATTTCATAAAGTGATGGTGACAATCAAACAAGTAGTGAAAACATTAAAAGAAGTCTGGCATTCTTTTGTAAGGATCTTTATCAGCCTATGTGAGTTTCAGTAAGGTGCATAAGTGCAGCATTCATTTTGTACCATAAAAAATCATCTGTTTGTAATCATAAAATACACAATTTAAGTAATTCCTTCATACAAGGATAATTCACTTTGATTAACTCTGATTCCTTCACAAATTTCCATTTTAGTTCCAATGAAACTTTCCGTATTAAAATCATGTAAAGTGATACACAACTGGGTCAAAAAAAATCCTCTCAAAAGACATTTGAAAGTCACCGATGATGTGTGACCAAGTTGCCCTGTTCAGACTGTGACAGAAGTAACTGTGCAGCAG
Organism: Cryptotermes secundus; assembly: GCF_002891405.2. Taxonomy (NCBI): domain Eukaryota; kingdom Metazoa; phylum Arthropoda; class Insecta; order Blattodea; family Kalotermitidae; genus Cryptotermes; species Cryptotermes secundus. The sequence continues at coordinate 20,970 of NW_019724755.1, forward strand.
GAGGAAGGGTTGATTCGAGCTGACAGGAGGATTTCTTTTTATTGCTAGTGGGGTGGGACTAAGTCCCTTGTACTGCGGCCACTTCTGACCTATTGTACCAGCCCCAGATGATATGTGAGGGCGATTGTGGAGCAATTGGTGGAATGAAGATTGGCAGGGGAAACCAAGTACTCAGAGAAAACCCGCCCCAGCGCCACTTTGTCCACCACAAATCCCACTTGACCAGACCCGGGATCGAACCCGGGCCACCGAGGTGGGAAGCCAGCGGCTAATCGCTTGAGCTATGGCGCGGCCCAGACAGGAGGATAACGGTATACAGTGTAGCAGTACAATAGGATGTTCCCATGGTTTAGCATACATCATAATGCATGACCGTTTGAAGTTTTTGAAAGATTGCGCACGATGGGTGGACAGAGAACTTAAGGTTTGAGAAAAAATTAACTGAATGGGTCTGTCCTTGCAACATCATCTATGGTATGCAGATGTTTTACAAGTTTTACGTTTTATATCCACTTGTGACCTATTTACTGACTCTCCCTCATATGTCTGTGAGTTTATATTGATCATTTGTCAAACAAAAGAGTTGCTTTACTTGTTTAGATATTCAGCAACTCCTTTAATTAAACAATCCTTGCAAATTCTGTTAAAATTTATTCCCACTACTTTATATCAGTTTTAATTCAGCAGGTTAGTACTATAAGCTGCAATTTCTGTTAAAATTTTTTCTCTCTATTTTCTGGCAGTTTTAATTCAATGGATTATTTCCATAAGCTATCTGCATAATGTTGTTCTTTTATTTCAAATTTTGAGCTGTTGAAAGGCTGAATTTTCAGATCAATCATTTTACTAGAACAGTGTAACAGTACAGTTCAGTCAGTCATATAACTCATTTAAGCCAGAGCTCCCATGTGGCATCAACAGCTGCCTTACCCAAATTTAATAATGGTGGTTCACAAGTACACAGAGTTTTTCTGAGAGAGGTACTCAATGAAATTAAGCACTTTTGTGTAAAGTTATGGCTATATTAAGTCAATTTGCATCTTGTTCTCTGTGAGTTGTTGAGAATGAACATGTTTGTTCCAGTGCAAGTTATGAAATCAGTATACCAGTGGCTTACTAGTGTTCTCAACCTTTGCAACAAAAAAGTTGGGACACCACACCAGAGGTGCATGAGAGTGATTGATAATTCAGTTGCAGACTGTCACGCCAAATTAGGTCCACTATTCAACTGGCTATGCTCAGTCACCTATGTTGGTTCCATTGTCTGCTATGCTGCCAAGATCTTTGACCTCATCTGCCCATTCATGGACTATATCAATAACAGCGTTGTTGGTGTTATGAAGAAAAGTAAGTTTATATATTTATTTGACATTTTGTAAAATCTTATATAAACCGAGCAAAATTATACATGTTCATGACTTCAGTAAACACCCACAACCCCTCTTCTTACACAATTTGTGTATGTAGTTAAATATTATAGTATTGTTGACCTTTATACAAATAATTTGACTTGTTCTATATCTGGAGGCTGTATTGCAAAATATGGATTTCTGGAACCAATAAAAATATGTATATGTATATGTATCTGAAGAGCACGTGCATAAGTTATATAAACTGGCCAACTATGCTTACAATAGAAAACAGATTCAAATTGGAAGCACAAAACATATTTATCAAAGAGAAGGAAACTCAAAAGGGTTTCAAATCTCTCACTATTAAATGTGCCTATCAATATACAAATACAGAAATTTTGACTTCTGAAGAGCTCCCAGTTGAAACAATGTCTCAATATCCAATAACCTCTTAATAAATATTATGATAACGAGAGTCATCCCAATGGCATATTCTTAAGTTTATGCTGTAAGAGCTGCAATATGTGGCACTGGGTGATCTGGGAAGCTCTGTCAACCAGAAATTAACTAATTGTGAATATGACAATTAAAAGAATGAAATACTGTCTTTTTATTTTTATTTTCATGTATACATCATGGTACATAGGTAGTGATGAAAAGAAAATAGATAGTGCATCAAGAAAACAGGACAGGATATCAAGTGACAAATCAAATGGTTAAGCCTGTTCATGAGGTTGTTAGATACACTAATACATACATTGGGTTTAACTTTTTAATGTCCAGAAAATTATGATATCTGGCAGCTCTTGGGTACCAGAGACATTAGATGTTGCAACTTTTACTGTATTACATAAATAATACCAAGATAATATACACAAAGAGTGGACAATTTCTTTGTCTGGTAGGGCATATTACCAACTTACATAATCTTTATGGGCCACACATCTTTACTGATATAAAAGCGTAAATGTTAATTTTTGTCTTCCATTTGTATGCAGAGGAGGTTAAGGGTACATGATGTAAGTTTAAAAAGGTATAAACTAAAATAAAAACAAAGGAGTCCAGAAGTGTTCTTTTCCTTAATATTCTTTTAAATTTATGATTACATAATTAAATTAAGTATACTTATAATGTAAATATACACAGAAAGGAAATAGTTTTTAATATAGGGTGTTTAGAAGCAATACAAATAAATTGCCATGGATCAATTTGGAAATGCTGTCACTGAGCAAGGTGGCTTAAGCTGATTATGGCTGACTTGTATTTGAGAAGGTGCTGGTTTGAATCCCTGTCAAGCCGCTGATCATGCTTACTGTGATCTGCCATGATTTTTTTCGGTCCCTCCAAACAAATACTGGAATAGTATCTCAGATTAGGATATGACCACTACCTACAATATCCTTTCCAATTCCTTATTTACTAATCAGCATTCTATTCAATGTTATGTAGCCTGAGCTACTGACAGTTTTCTTAAATAAAACGTAAATAAATAAGTAATATGTCACCAGCCTGTGTTAAGCCTGTGAGCTGGCTTCTGCCCATTCCTGGTGTACACACAGTATTTTAAGTACAGTTAGTTAGTTATTTAGAGAGGGTGGGTTTCCCCATGCACTGCGACCAGTTTGATCTATTGTGCTTCCCTCTATGATATTCTACCAGGCTCTATAACCTACCGATAAATGGTGCGTACCATCAGTCCCGCCGAGCAAGCGAGTTCGGCCACTTGCTTAGCGGTGTCTATAATGCTTCCCCCATCTATCAGAGGCCTTAGAGACTATTGTTGGGCGGGAAACGTCCTGGAACTTGGACAGTTAATCCACTGATGTTTCTGCCAAAAATACTGATGATATTGTGGCTGCATAAATAATATAGCATTTGTTCTTACTTTGCAATGATAATCGAAGGACTGTAGTAATAATCATGTATAATGTTTAGGTTGTTATGTTCTTTATGTGTACCAGCACAGAGGAGGAAAACTAGGGATCAATTTCCTCTCCCTGCATTTTTTAAAAAATAAATCAATGGCGAAGAAAGGAATGAGATGTATGAAACATTAATAATAAAAATTAATAGTTTATTTAACAAGTAAAAATAGACCTACCTGGAATAAATGTAAGTTCACAAGCATATTTTCTTGCTGCAACCCCCCCCCCCCAAGATTAAAATCCTGGTGACACCAATGATAATGATGAGAAATCAGGAATTTAAAATTTCTGTATGTTGAAGAATCTCAACAAGTAACTATGCAAAACATTAAACCTCTAGGATACATACCCTGAAAAGTAGTGGTTAGAGTCCATGATTTTAACTTACATGTGCAAATAAGTCAATTTATTACCTGCAATTTCCACCGAAAGTGTTATCAGTTAGAGGAGCCTAGAATTCAGAAATTTGAATTCATATACTGGTATTAAATGCACACCCTACCCAGCGTTATTTTTCTCTAAAGTATTCAGGAATCTTAATATACCAATAAGCACTTTTAATATCTTAAGCTGCAGAATCAGTTAAGCATTTTCACCTGGTATGAGTGCCACATCCATCCAGTTCTAACGATGCTAGTACATATGTTCTAATAATGTTAATATTTCCGTATTTTACAGAGTTGCTAACATTTGTAACACACATCCACAACATCTTCTATGTATCAGTGGATTTCAAGCATTCATTTCATTTTGAGACAACTCAATCAGTCTCAATGAAAGAGATATCTGCTGCAATCATTGCAGAGTTACGCGGCCGTACAGATAAGTTCGTGTCCTTGTTTGAGTATCTGGGCTTTGCATTCATCTTCTTCTTCTTCGTACTGTTTTTCAGGTAGGTTCAGAAGGACAAACATATTCTATCTTTCGTAAAAAAGGGCATGGGCCAGGATTGACTGACAAACTGAAAGTACATATCTTCATGAAAACTGGTCTTGAAGAGGCAGACTCAGACAGTGCTGAATTTTATATTTCTATTCGGCTCACAGTCCATTAAGAAGCAGATACACATGGTACATTCTAACTCTGAAAATAATTATGGACAGGAACAGCTTTTGAAAAGATAAAAATAAAATATTATTAACCAATTCTAGTAATACTAAAGGAGCTGGGATAGCGTAGCTGGTATAGTGACTGGCTATGGGCTGGACAACCAAGGGTTCAGAGTTTGAGTCCCAGTAGGGTCAAGAATTTTCACTCCTCTATGTCATCCACACCGGCTCTGGAGGTCACCCAGCCTCCTATCCAATGGGTACCGGGGGTTCTTTCCCCGGGGGGTAAAGTGACAGGGGCGTGAAGCTGACCACTCACCTCCAACTAGTGCTGAGGTCAAGAAAACGTTAGTCTATATATCCACTCCCCATATGCCTTCATGGCATAGTGCATAATTAGTTAAGCACAGGGACAGCTTTACCTTACCTTAGTAATACTAAACTCACATACATGAACCTAGATATAGACTGAAATCTAATACTGTTACTTCATTATAAAATGATTGTCCATTGTTTAACAATGCATTTATATGGAAAACAAGAAAATAATAAGGGGTTCTAAGCATAATTCATAAAGCCTAAGACAGATTTCATATTCTCATGGTAGCAAGTATCAAGGTTACGATTTTCTAGGATGTGACGCCACACAGTTTGGTAGATGGGTAGAAGTGTTTTGGAGGTACCTGCTGCAGAAGATGAACATTCGTGTGCATCAGGGAACCTGTGTGCTTAATGTATAAGAACTCTGGAATGGCCGATGTCTTGTGTGGAATTGTGGAAGACTGAAGTGTAGTTTGGTTCTGATATTAACATGTATTTCTCTTTCCAGAGTCATTCAGTACCACCTGAAATTTCTTACAAGTAATAGATTTGAAAACAGATTCATCACTAGATATTTTCGAGAAATAGATCTACAACGAGCCAAACATGACAAAGAAACAGTCTTGCCACTCACCAGAGTAGAGAGGAAAAATTACATCACGGTAATATTTAATAATATAGTAAACTAGTGTCCTGCTGTAGGTGTAGTTAGCAAAAAGAAAATCGAGTGTCAACCTTATTCATGGCTAATGAATGCCAGTTGTAAGTATAAAAGAGTTAATTCAATTAGGAGAATTCTTCCTAGCACTTGCATCAGAACCTCCTCATCTTCTAACCAAATATATGGGGAAAAAATATATAAAACTATAATTTTATGTGCTGTTTTATATGGAAGTGAAACTTGGTTTCACCAATGGAGAAGAGGGACTGAGGGTGTGTTGAGAACAACACCATGCAGAAAATAGGTACACCTAAGAGAGGGGAAGTAACAGGAATAGAATATATGATGTCAAAGTAGTTTCATAATGTGTATTTTTCACAAAATATGTATCATTACAGCAAAAGAAAAAAGATTATTAGATGTTCAGGACAGGAAGAACAATTTGGTTTTAGAACAAAATCTTCAACAGATGAGGCTATATAGAAGTTAGTGAATGAAATCTATAAGACCTTAAACAGCAAAAACTTAATAGGAGGCATTTTTTGTGACCTAGAAAGGGCCTTCGATTGTGTTAATCATGAGGTTCTGTTGTCAAAATTGGAGTTCTATGGGATAAAGGGTAAGGCTAAACTATGGCTTGAATCTTATTTCAGAAATAGATATCAAAGGGTTTTAATTACAAATATAAATCTTAATATTATATTTAAGCATCCTGTTGCACTTTATACGATATATGATATAACTCCGTCCTAAGTGCAAACTATATTTACAGGTCTTTCGTTTTGTTCTTCTTTATACACTACATGTTTCGGCCCCAAATGGCCATCATCAGGTGTATACACTCACGAACAAAACGAAAGACCTATAAATATAGTTTGCACTTAGGACGGAGTTATATCATATGTCATAAATTTTAATCTCCATGAATTTTCGACATGGGGCAAAATTAGACATGGTGTCCGGCAAGGTTCGATTCTGGGTCCATTGTTACTTCTCATTTATATAAACGATTTACCCAAAACTATAAATGATAAAACTGTACCTATATTACTTGCAGATGACACTAGTTTGTTAGTTAAAAGTTCAAACTATGATGATCTCTGTGTAAATATAAACAATGCTTTTCATAGTATAAATGAATGGTTCAAAGTAAACCAACTTTCTATAAATTTTGACAAAACCCACTACATTCAATTTACAGCTATAAATGATAATCCTAAATCTGAAATAAAAATTCTATATGATAAAAAACAAATTACATCTATATCCAATATTAAATTTCTTGGAATATTCATTGATGACATAATGAGTTGGAAATACCACATTGAGTATATTAGTTTTAAACTAAGTGCAGTCTGCTACATAATAAGATCGCTTGAACCATACACGTCCATAAATACCTTAAAAATGGTTTATCACGCTTATTTTAATTTTATTATAAATTATGGTTTACCCTTTTGTGGTAACTCACCCCAAAGTATAAAAATTTTTAGAATGCAAAAGAATATAATTAGAATTATTTTGGGACGCAGAAGGAGGGACTCGTGCAGGAACTTATTTAGAGAATTAGAAATCTTGCCTCTGGCATCTCAGTACATACTATCTCTTATGCTCTTTCTGATAAAAAACGGAAACAAATTCATAGTAAATTCAGAGATTCATAGAATAAATATCAGACAGCAAAATAGTCTCCATCAGCCTCTTGTAAATTTGAGTAAATACCAAATGGGAGTTTACTGTTTAGGAACAAAGGTCTATAACAATCTACCACAACATATTAAGGATATATCGAGTGACACTAAGGGTTTTGAGGTACAATTAAAACAATTTTAATATTTACATTCTTTTTATTCTTTACAGGAATATTTTAGTTATAAATTTTTTTAAGATGCGAGTAGTTGTCTTGCTTTACAATTTAAAAGAAGACAAGATTATCAGTCTGTGTTCTGGTTTTTAGATGCTTATTTTAGATATGCACAATTTTTATATTACTGTATACTTGTATTTATTTCAATTTATTATATAATTAATGTATGTTGTACAAAACTCATTAATGACATTGTGTTTTAACTATTGAATTTTTAATTAACAGACTTGTATAAACTATACAAATTGTGTAAGATTTGCCATTACTTTTACTACTAAGATTAACTTAATTATTATATTGTATATGTTTATCAGTATTTTATACAAATGTGTATGCTATTGGATGACAACTGTAATCCTTAGTTGTGACTAACTAGGACGATCTCCACATCCGCATGAGAATGTACTCTCGACAGGATTTATGGAAGGTGAATAAATGAAGTGAAAGGACATGCACAAGGAGATGAGAAATGTATACAATCTTTCATTCAGAAAATCTGAATGGAAGGAACTTGTTGCGAGACGTGGGGTAGGGGAGATGGGAGTTAATATTAAAGAGGATCTTAAAGAAGTGGGGTGTGAACTTGAGGACTGGATTCAACTGGCTGAGTACAGGATTCAATAATGGGTGGGTTTTTATGAACATTTGTGTCTCATAAAAGATCAGCATTTATTGGCTGGTTTTGCTACTTCCAACTTCTCAGTAAGCAGCTATATGAGGGCACAATGTAGATGAAAAGAAAGGATTTTTTACATAATTTCATTAATCTGAATACAATAGCCAGTTTTTTTTTAGATTAAAATTTGAAAAAGTAAAAAATCATGCAGAGAATGTGAAAAAGAGAGAAGGTGCACACCAGAAAATTCACAAGTGTCCACAGTTGCCTGTGCTTCATCTTCTGCTGATCAAGTCATATGGCTCTAATTCTGTTTTATTGTAGCTTTTGCTTCACAGACAAATAGTAATCTTGAATGAATTGAAAATCTTAGGAGAATATTCTATTCTTATTACGAAAGACAGCCATCATCAGAAGGTAAATGATCCCCACAAATGGGTGCAAAGTTTGTATTTATTCAACAGTGTGTATGTCCATTTCTTTAGACTTTGGATGGCTAAACAAATTTGAACATTCTGCATTTAAACATATGGTTCCTACTGGGTACAGAAAAAACACATACATTTGCATGAGTTTGAGTCCAAATGTAATTTTGTAATACCACTGCAAGCATAATGTCTATTGACATGCTGTTATTGGCTGCTTTTTTTAGGCGAATTCTCAAGCTTGCTGACTGCCTAGTAAGTTCACTCAGATGGTCTGCTCATATGCAGGGAACAACCCAAGAACTGCTAAATGAATTTTCGTGAATTTTATGTCTGAGAATGTTATGATTATCTGTCAAGTTGCTTCAATTTTAATTCAACCAGAATTAAGTTAAATTACCACTTTTCATGAATTGCTACATGCATTTTCCACAGGTCACTGAATATTTATCAGTCAGAAAAATATTTTGAATGAAACCTGTAGAAAAGAATGAAAAGTATTTTATTTCCAACGCACTTGCTCCATTAGTCTTAAAGTTGTTGAGACAAATTTTCAAGGGGATGCAATGGGTACATATTTAAATTTCCATGTTCAGAGATTGACCATGGCATCTGAAACATAAGTTCAATTAAAAAAGTCTTTATAGAGATTAAACTATATTAAAATCAGATTTGTTTTATTCCCTTAATGTACAGCTCCACTGCATTATTGCTTCAAAGCCTATATTAAAGGAGTGTATGAAATAATAGCAACATTGGAGCCTTAACATTGACTGTTTAGTCATTCCATGCATAGTTCTGACTTAGACTATATATATGAAAGTACAGTTACCAGCTCTATGAATCACTCTACAGAACTCCAGTGTAACAAGTAGACTGAGCTTCTATGATATGGCCTATTAAAAGCTGGCTTTCATTGTTTTGGTTAATGTACTTCAAAGTCTTGTGTCAACATTCTTGGTCTTTAAGGCGGCAATTTTCCAATATACATAGATTATTTTTACATATTTCCGTGTATTTACAGTTCTGGGAATGAACCAGTATGCTGACCCTCCACTGACATTGTCAGACATTCATATTTGAAACAAGTGAGCACTACCTAGCACTGAGGTTAGGAATATGTGGAGCTGTATGTCTTTGTCCTCCATACCTCTTCAAGGTGTAGTCCTTGAGTACCATCTTCAAACATTTCTATTTTATGAGCATATGTTGAACATTGCATCATCTCACTAGCTAAGGTTAGTGTGTGTAGTCCTCAAAATATTTAATACAGAGACTGACACAGCATTTCTTATACAAACAAAGAGTCACATCTTTTTCCATGCATCCCATCTCTTTGTTTTTATTTTCTTCTCAATTGGCTCCCATCAAAACTACTGGGTGTTGCCATTACTATTTCATAATGGTGATGGAGACAGGATTGTCTTCTACAAACAAATCTAAAATCATGTACTTACAAATGAGGTCATGAAAGCAACACACAAAGAATGAAGCATGTAGCATAGTAAACACCCCAGATGACTGGAGGATTGTAGTCATCCATATACAGAACCAGTGAAATTAAACTTTTCTCTCAGTACCTACCAAGCTGTATATATTATATTTAGTTACCAAAATCACTATGGAAATAAGTATTATGGCTGTAAAGTACGTAGTACAGAAAGTGGCTGTCTACAGTATTCTTTAGTGACACAAGTAAAAGTAAAAAATGTAAAGTTCTCCCTGTGCTTAATTAATTAACTATTATGTCATGAAGACATATGGAGGAAAGGAGATATAGCTCCATTATTCTTGACCACAACAGTAGATGGTTGTGAATGGTCATCTTCATGCCCGGTTTGCTTTACCTCTATGGAAGGAGCCCCTGGTACCCATTGGCTAGGAGGCTGAGTTAGCCCCAGAGCCAGTCTGGATGCCATGGGTACAGGGAAAATTCTCTTGCTTCTATCAGGAATCAAACCCCAGCTGCCCAGCTTACATCCCGTTGCTATAATAACTGTACTATCCAGGTTTTAGTGACATATTTTATGATATTTATTTCATGTGAATTTATAACTAAGACTAGTCATGCATAAATAAAAGGCTTATAAGTTCCTGCTATCACAAAATCAGCATTTTAAAAGATTTTGCTACAAAAAACCCCGAAGGAAGTCATGGCTGCACCAGGCACACCAGGTACACTGGACAGTGACATGTTACATGTAAGTTGAATGCTGATATGATTAAAGTGCGAGCATGGGACATATATACGTGGCAGGTAGTAAAGGGTTAAGGTGTAAGATTCGAGGTTTTCGTGATGCTGACTATTGTCTTATGGGATGTGACACCATGTAGTCCAATACAATTTGAAGTTCTCATAGCAGCGGTTATGAAGAGTTCTATCTTCTGGGATATTACATCATGCAGTCTGTTGAAAGTCAACCAGTGTCTCAGCGGAACATGTTGCCTTCATGCTGGTTGCTTGCTTGGCATATTCTTTGATCCTGAAGATGCAGGCGACTTGATGCTCCAAAACATCAGTTGCCTGTCCACTGAGTACATAGTGTTATATCTTAGAAGATAAAATTCATCATGTAGTTTGGCAGATTGTTGGTCACGTTTTGGACAAAACCAAGCAGCAAATTACACTTGACACCAGTAACGATCTACAAGCTTACATGTCATCACATCGCAGATGGCAGTAATCTTTGGCTAAGATGTAATTAATTTTGTTACCCACGTGACTTCCACTCTTATTTTACATTTCTGCAAGTACATATACTTGAAAGTCATATACATATCACATATTTAAGTGAAGTACAGACAACCTATCTGGCTGTTTGGAAGGAAATGTAAATTGTTGTAACCAGCCTCTGAATTTGCTTTCAGGTTGGATCCTTACGTTTTGCACCCTCAGAAAAAAGGCAACTAATAAAATCAGCAGTATTTCTGGGAGCTTCAAGTTTGCAACTGGCCAAATACCTATTAACAGATTATTGTTTTTACTGGGTATTAGCTCTAATTCAAGCCCATGGTGGTGTGAAGACTACAGTGGAAGGTTGGTTTGCATCTTATATTCATTAACCATCTGCAGTTTGCTCAAGATGCACAATACTTAAACACTATCCAAAGCAAAGTGTTGTAATATAACATTTCCACCAAATGGTTATTAATGAAATTCTTGCAATGAAAAGGTCTGTTACATATATACATTACATTTGATAGATCCACAGTTTAAATGACCATAGAATGTGGAATAAGTCATAAAAACACAATACATATATGTACAGTACAAGTGAAACTTCCACATAAAAAATAAAATGAAAACTATAAAATACAGAGGGGGTTCATATAAGGTATTCAGATGCTGCAAATAGATCCACCATATAAATCAGTACTTTCCACTTACACAATTTATACAAACCTTTGAGTAGATTCTGAATCATATTTAGATAACAGGAATATATCAGCAGAGTAGAATGAGTGTGTGTTTAAATATATTTTTAGCATTGCTTTAAGTTGTGTGTTTTCATTCATAAGACATTTATGAGCAGATGGTAAATTGTGGAAAATGTTGATGCCAACATGGCCGTAGTATGTACTGTTCTGGAAATATGAGAGGTTGGTGGCAGGTCTATGAAGAAGGTGCTCATTCGATGTATTGCCTCTGTGCACAACTGATTTAGTCTGAAAACCTTCTTGGTTATTTACGATGAAGTTCATTAATGAAAATGTATGGTCACATGGAAGAGGTAAGATCTCTAATCTCTTAAACATACCTATATATGAATTTACAGGTGTCACACTCACCGTGATTCTAACAATTTTATTTTCTAACATAAATATCTTTTTGTTCAATTAATTCCACCAGAAGATTATTCCACACTTCATTATGAGAGAAAACAGATAAAATAAATTGATTTGAGAGTGTCAGTGTTGCAGATATTAGCATGGGTCTAACTTTACAACATGCCCCACTTAACTTGGGAACCAATTGATATCTATACGATTTTTCCACTTTAAGTTGTTACCAATTTGTGTACCAATGGATTATGTTTACTGACTCTTCTATATATTTATCATTATATCCACTGTTATATCCAAAGAATTAACAGGTACTGTGGTGAACTATTTTTGGCATTTTATTATATTTGTTTTATATAGATTCATGGGAGGGGGGGATATGGTAGCGTAGTTTGTTGAGGCAAGCTGGAAGGTTGTGGGTTCAAGTCCCGAAGAGGTGGATTTTTTCAGTTTACCTAATCCTTCCAGCCACACTATTTGCACTGTTGCCCTGGGTTTGACTCAGCCTCTAACAGAAATGAGTACCAGGAATTTTCCTAGGGGGAAAAAGGTGGCCGGTGCGTAGGGCTGACCTTACCATCATCTGTGAGATGATTGTCTAGAACAGTGGTTCTGAACCTTTGTCAGACCATGGTCTGGTAAATTGATTTTTCTATAAGACAAGAGTCCAGTATAAATGATGTCAGGGCCTGGTACCGGGCCACAGCCCAGCGGTTGAGAAGCACTGGCCTAGAAGATGTGGAAGTCTCGAAGACCAACAACCCTATGGCCTGTTACATGAATAGCTTTACCTTTTTATAGATTCAGGACCAGCTTGTTGGCAGTAAACCATTTATTCATATGACAGGGAGTTCTGTTTGACAGTATATAGAAATCATCATTCTTACTAGAAATCATGGCAGTAGCATCATTCGTGAATACTATTGGTACTAATAAAATGTTTATTGTTGGAGGGTGGTCATTTATATAGATTATGAAAAACAATGGCCTTAGAATTGACCCTTGGGGAACTGCATGTTTTAGTGTTCCCCTTCTGTGTAGGAATTTTTGGTTGCATTATATGACTGTATTTTGACCTTGTTTTCTATTTGTAAAACAGGCTCCAAACCAATTTCTTGGTATTCCTTGAATGCTAAAGATTTAATTTACTTAAGAAGATTTCATGATTTGCACAGTCAAAAGCTTTTGCTGAATCACAGAATAATCCTCCAACATGCATTTTTTGGTTAAAAGATTTTAATACACTTTGTGTCGATTTAAAGGTGGTATTTTCATTGGATATTATTTTCTGAAGCCAGACTAGTCTGGGAATATATACATACATATATATGCATATACATATATATGTACAAGCCTGTACATAACATACCTCAGATCTGTTGGTTGGAAGGATTTTCATATAAACGAATTTTCTGGGAAATATATATGTTAGAATTGAAACAGCATAATCTCTTCCAGCTTCATGTAACTTTCAATTTTTATTATTTGTTAGCAAAAAAGTAATAGTGTGAAACATTATTCAATATTTATTAACAATAACAAGTATTAAAGAGCGTTTGTACATTTGTAAACATCCTGATTTAAAGGTAACTTGTTATTTTGTTTAGTAAAGGCAAACATGACAGGATAGAACAGAAACAAACTGTACCAAAATTTTCCTTAACAACCTTTCTTTGGAGCTGTATTGCAAGAATTCTCACATATTTAGCAGTGATACAAGGTTACAAGTCCATTCAAAATCAATGACAGGTATAAAATTATGACCATATTGTACTTTAAGTAAATGATCCTAAAATGCTTAATCAAATTAAAACTTTCCAGACCAATAAACAGCATGCTGATGTACAGACATGGGATTTTATTTATGAAAACTTGTAACTCCATGGAACATGGCCCTTCTAGAGAAGCTACTTGTCACTGAAATAGTCAATATATTCCATACCTTTCATGAAATCTGATGTTTCATTACTTTCTTCACAAAAGTCCACATATGTGAAATTCTTTAAAAATGTTTAATTGTGGGCTACTTGCTATCAGTGAGAAACCGTGTTTAATAATTTTTAAAATTAGTCACTGAAAATCAGTTTGTACAAACAAGAACTGCAATGTCAGTTACTTTCAGTGATATTTCTTGATTTATATTTTTTGACTGTGGCAAACAGGGAACACACAACATGAGATGCGATATACACTGAGAGTAAGAGGAACAACTTCCATAGTGGTGGAACTATGCGCGGTGTTAGAATTGGGACAGATAAGATAAATAATCTTAACAAGTTTTTAGTATATAAATATTTATTATAATTGACGAACATTTTTAAATACTTTTTAAATTTTACAATGACATAATGGCAAGCAATGAAATAGATTAATGTAAATGGAGCACCTGATGATGGCACTATAGTGCCGAAACATGTTGTGAAATAACAAGTGAAATTGAGTGCACTAAAAGGCGGACACTGCATACATATCATGGACGAAAATCAGTACAACAGGACGCTAAAATACAACATTATAAACAGAGAAATCCCAGTGTTAGTATTCTAAAAGGTGAAGGTGTCTTATAAGTACTTGGTTCAGTAGGGGGGGGTTGCCTGTACTAGCTAACAGTCAAGTAATTAAATAATCATATTTTAGTATTTTAAGCATAGAAGAGGCATATAATTTTATTATATCAACTGCATCAGACTCAGAAAAGGGTTAATGTGATATAAATCCTGTCCCCCTGAGTGTTAACTTGCATTGTACATAGTTCTTTTATATACTTCATGACAGCATTAATAATTATCATAAGCCTAGCATAGTTGGTTGAGGGACTATGCTACAAGCCAGAAGGTTGCGGGTTCAAGTCCTGATGAGGTCATTGCATTTTTTTCAATTGACCTAATCCTACCAGCTGCACTAGGCCCTGGGGTTTATTCAGCCTCTAACAGAAATGAGTACCAGGAATTAATTTAATAATTTTCCTGGGGAGTAAAGTGCGGCTGGCGTGTAAGGCTGACAACCTTACCGCCATCTTTGAGCCGATTGTCTAGATAATGTGGGACCCTCAACATCTCACAACCCTATGGGCCTTCACGGCCTGTTACAGGGATAGCTTTACTTTTTTTTTACTCACATTAGAAATGTGATGTGAAGTATGTCAGTTATGTGATCATCTGATTTTCTGTTTTAGCTCCATACATGGTTGGAATACACGTGCAAGGTTCCGGGATGGTGGCCGATCTTTATCATAGCATTGCAAATGCATTGAAACCACTGGGTGCCAAGATGGACATAGACAATGTACCCTGTCTCCCAAACCCAGTTCCACCAGATTTTGGACGTTACATACAGATAGGTACTGTAACCACGTCTGTATAGTAAACTGCCAAGAGAATAAAATAAATTTCTTATGGTGTAATAGATCTAAAATAATGCAGTAAGATACTATTACATGTTAGTGACTAGACACTGTTTGAATTTCTAATTGGATTCATTTGACTCTTGTAACTCATAACTACATATAGTTATAACACTCTCACTAATTTATGCACTTAACAAATCACTGTATCACATGCTGTCTCACTCTGTTATATAGTCTTCCTAATTGTTGCTGGGTAACAGTCTTCACAAGACATCACTAGGTTATGGTTCCCAACAATGGAGATTCTTCTGCTCTCGTGCTTATTGCCACTGTTGTCTACTCACTGTGTTTCACTGGGCCTCAATGGCTGACAGCTACTACTGACAGCAACGGCAACAGACTAAGTTGCCCTGACAGCTCTCACTATGTAGTTTCAGTACAGACTGCACAGAAAACACTGCTCCCAACGGTTCCTCTAATGTTGCTGTGGGATGTTGCCTAGTGATGTCTCGCATGTTTACCAAGCCATTCCCATGCAGCAGACAATGTCTAAGTAGTCATGTCACAATACATTTTACATATATAGTCATTCCTAGTGTACAGTGCTCTCTGCTGAGTGTGTCTGAAGGCTCCCAGAGCCATCTGGCAGTAAAGTATGGTAATGTGTCTTGTGATACTCAGAACCAAGAATCACTGTGCAGGCAAGGGTCAGCAACAATGTAGTGGTTGGTCAGTCAGTGCCCTATGGGATCATCTGACACAAAGTAAAGGAGACCATTTACCTCCAGCTAAGCGGCCTCCGTAGTCTAGGGGTAACGTTCTCACCTCATGACTCAAGATATGCGGGTTCAAACCCGGTGGAAGTATTGGAATTTTTAAGGGCGGAAGAATTCAGGGAACAAGTCCTCCGGGAGGGACTTTAAGCCATGGGTTCCATGTCGTAGATTTACGGCATGTAAAAGAGCCTCATGTCTCTAGGAGACCTCTGAGCAAAATTAGGTAAAAAGTTTCCCGCCCAAGTAGTTTCCAATTCCTCTGGTAGATAGGGAAGTATCAGGGACCACTGCCAGAGAGGGACTGACTTCGCTGACAGAACGGGGCTGATAGCGAGCACCAGTACTGGAAGGGCATGGCGACTAGTTAGAATTATTATAGGGGGACGCACAATAGACCAACAAATGGTCGCAGTGCATGGGGAAACCCATCCCCTCCAAAATAATAATAATAATAATACCTCCAGCTAATGCAGGTGTTTGGTATGCATGGCAATATACCTCCCTTGCACCATTACTTTGCCTATTGGAGCACATGTCTTCATAACTGTGTAAGAAACAAAGAAGCATGTAGACCCCATATAAACATAATGCAATGCATGTGTATGAAGGCATGTAAGTCTGCATGAAGTCTTACAACTCCAAAATATTCAGCTTCATGCTCTGACTGTCTTTACACCACCTGATGATTGTGTACTGTTAATTGTGAATTGGAATATTGTTCTGCAGTGTCGCTGATCCTTCTCTGTTGGGTTTTGACAATTCTGGAGCCATATGGACTGAGGCTGAAGCATGTGGTGATGTCCTATTACTATCCAGAGAGAGCCAGACAGAGAGCTGTATGGCTGTACAACAATATCCTAAGATCTCGTGGAGGCTTCCTCAAATTTATTAGAAGACAACTCAGAAGAAAATTTGGGAAAAGCAAAGATGGCGTTATTGAGAAAGTAAGCCTCATGGATCGCCTTCGAGCTAAGTGAGTACAATTTTTTGGATTCCGAAGGACCACAGTTTCTCATTTGGAATCTTATTAGGGAGCTGTGCATTCATCTGTCCCAATTCAAGTAACAACGCCAATATTACAGACACTGATATGTCATATATCTTATTTTCTCATATATAGACCATGTCCAAAGAAAATAATCTAATAATGAAAAACTGCATTGTAACAAGGAAGTTCATAAGACATACATGCTATCTTAATCCAGTAGGATGCTTTGAAAGATGCAGTCTAGAAAATGAAGTACATATCACAATGTCCTATGAAAGTACTCTTGAGGCAATATTCAACCACTGTCAGGAAGCTTTATAAGCACACTGAGCTGTGTTGTAATGTTGAGGTTCCTGTGTATTTATATAAATCTTGGGCTCATACAAAAGAAGGCTAGTGAGTATGCAGTGACTGGGGCATGAAAGATTTTTAGGGAGTACCTGAAGTGAGGAAAGTGGGAATTCTGGGGGGGGGGGAATCTAATGGACTTAAGACTGCATGAACAGGAATGCCAACAAATTTGCCCCATTCTGCTCATCCACTTATTCAGAAACTGGGCATTTTCTAATTATCATGCAATGTTACTGAAAGTGAGAGTTCATTATCTTACTGGAAGATTATGTTAACAATCCCCTCAAGCTGCACAAAGCATAATTTTCTGGCATATGTGAATATACTTTAGCATACACTGTCTTTCTGTGATAAAAAAAGTAACCTCTCACTTCTGTGATCATGAGTCCATACTGCACATGCATTTTAGGATCTCCTTCATAATCTATGAAATTTTTTTTTGGACTAGAATCCTGCATTTGTAGTTATGCCTACTTACTGCCCCTGACATGTGAAGCATTACTTCATCAGAAAATATGACTTTGCTCGGATATCAACTTTTTCTTTTTATCTCCAGGCACATCAAAGAGCAAGTCCAAAGCAAAATTGTCAGTCAGCTTCAGTAATGTCTTATGCAATCTGCAGCTTACACCAGGTGGCACAAAAATATTATTTTAAAGAAATGTAAATATGAACAGCTACATGGATTTGAATGAAACTCACAGAAGTTCATATGTAGGTTATACATAAGAATGCATATAAAAAGACTTATTCAGTTTGGTCGATTCATCATCTTCATGGATGAGGCCATGTTTGGTCCCCCCATTTTAACTGTGGGGGCCCCATGTTATCTTTTTGCGTTGTATGTTAAAATTTTCTTTAGAATTCATCTATATTCCATTTGTAGAATGTGATGTTCAGTTCTTCCCAAATTTGATATTTCTTATTTGGTCCTTCCTGGTGTAGCCTGCTATACTCCTCAAGAATTTAATTTCTGCAGTTTAAATATTTCTTCCCCCCCCCTTAGCAGTCAAAATTTTGGATCCTTACACAAGTATAGGTACCACCAAAGTTTTATAAAATTATATCTGTATACCTTTGCCTTATTCAGTGTTCTAAATATGCTGCACTTTTGGTTAGATGTATTTATTTTTATTTCTAAACCTCTGTTTATAATTTTAAGTTCTCAGAACTGCAGTTATGGAGAATTCTGTCTTCTTGGATATAATGACATGTAGTGGTTTGAAAGTCAACCAACGGTTTAGAGGAACATGGCACATTCATCTTCAGGGCCAAAAAATAAGCACAGCAAGAAACCAGTGCAAAAAGCAGGTGACAAGCTCTGCTTATTCTTAGGTTCTGAAGATGGAGACTACATGATCCTTCGAAACATCAGAACTCTTACATCTCTGTTGTTTATTGCTGCAACTATACATATCAAGCAATTAAAACTATCTACTTGTTCAATTATATGATTACATAACACTATTTTAATTCTCACATTCGTCTTTCCTTTTGTGGGAACATCCCACATTATCACGCATTTCTGCAACGCTCGCTCTTCACATCACTTTTCACCATCACGCGCGCTAACCAATCAGATTGCTTCAAACGATCGCATTTATACTACGCTCGGCGCTAGCCCGCGTCTACACCATTACGCGCGCTAGCCAATCAATTCTTCCTCCTCACTTTCGAGTTTGGCTCCGCCCCACCGACCAGTGTATAAAAGAGCAGAGTTATTCAGTTCAAGTCAGTACATCACCAGTCTACAAGCTAGCCACATCAAGCAACTTCAGCCAGCAGGCTTCGTCGCCAGCGCTCGGTCTTCGGAGACATCGGCAGGCTGCGCCAGGCACGACTGCCTCGGCCCTCCAGCGCTCTCACACCCGACTCACTGGGGCACCGCGCCTGGACTCGCCGGTGGTCGTGTTACGGTCCGACCCACTGGGCCTCTGGCGTAGCCACTGCCTCATGGCTACTACGACCGCGCTCGACGACTAGCCTTCACCAGCAACCGCCGCACTGCGATCGAGCAACCTCCATCACTTGCTGCACGGCAACCAAGCAACCAGCTGCCACGGTCGCACTGCGGCCACTCCACTCACCGCAACTAGCCTTTCTCCTTACCGGCGCGCGCCGCGCTACCCCACCGGTCAATCATCTCAGCAGCCACGGTCCTTTTCAGGGCCAACAAACTGTTCCGAAGAAGTGGGTTGTCATCGGAGTAATGACAAGACTACACACACACTCGTTGACATAGAGTGCCCCACACTTTCATGGCCATTGCCTTTGTCTTATTTACTGAAATCCTAAAATTATGTTTTATAGCTATATTATGTAGCACCTATACTACCCTTTTCATTTAATCTTCTATGTTTGCCAGAATTATCTACTTGTTCATGAATAAGATTCACTACACAGAAATATCTTTTTCCTCCTGAATGTTAAAAACAGGCAATTTTAAATTCAATCATTTTTTGCCACATTCAATAATGAATGGGACAGAATCCACAACTTTTTTAAAACAGCATTAGCTCATTTTTTTTCAATTGGGCAGTAGCTATTAGATATTATTCTGTGATTCTTGAGACCACACATCTATTTCATTGCAGTAACTGTAAGGATGAGAATAGTTCCCTCTGGCTTTTGCATACTAACAGTTTAAATTAATTCCACATATGGCAGTCTGCTTTAAGACAAAAAAAGGAAGTCTTAAATCTGAGACGGTAAAATATGGTCAAGAGTCCCAAGGGACTCAGACCTGAGAAAGAATGCGCTGGCAAGGGCCGCAGCATGTACAAAAGACAAATCAGAGAGGATGCCGCACAGAAACAAGACTATAACTGTCAAACGGTAATAATTAATATCTGGTCATGAGACTCAGATGGGGCTTGACACCAAGACTTACTGACTGACTGTCAGTTGCAATGTGACTTTGATTTGAGTCTGGTTTAAACCTGGAGAATTTGGTAACAATTGTGTGAACTTTTCAAATTCAACTCTAACATCATCCAACACTTTTAAAGAGCTGGTAATATGACTGTAAAATTGCCTACTTCCAACATTTAAAATGAAAAGTATTTTTTTGTTAAATAAAACCTTTACAGACTTTTTTTTTTTAATTTATATAGTGGGGGGTGGAGTCCAGCTGGGTCCACTTGGCACGTTGGCCACTGATTGGCCTATTGTACCTGCCCTGGGTGATTATGATGGAGAATTTGGTGGAATGAAGATCAGCAGGGGAAACCGAAGTACTTGGAGAAAACCTGCCCCAGCACCACTTTTACAGACATACTTACATATGTCAAAAGAGTTTCATTCATGTTGACAGAGTCACTTGGTAATAATACCTACACAAGAAGTTCTGGGAAAAACTAATCTCATAGTTTCCTTTGATATGACCTGGACCGCATATAAAACAAAGCATTCAACAATGCTTCTATTATTGCATGTGTAGTTGTTGCCATGGCAACGTTTTTACTAAGCTGTTGCCTAACACCAAATAGGGGATACACATATGGACACATAGACTGACGAGAGGGGATTTAAGAAGTATGCCGCTCAGATGGGCCATAATATAAATACCAAGATTCATGAAATTTTTTTCTCCCCCCCCCCACCTCTCATGGCCTGTAGTCCGCAAGCGAACTATACCGACCGAGCGACCGTCTCTTGTCAGCGAAGTTAGTGCTGACTTTTGCAGATAGAGTGTGTCGCATGAAATTTTGTTCAGCCATTCAAACGTTGACAGAGGGTACACACAGCACAGACAGCATGGTGATCGCATAAGCCTCCTTTAATTTCTTAAAAATAAGGAAAATAGGCTAAAATAATACAATGTTATTTTATATTAAGTTACTGTTTCTTTTATTGCTCTACCTTATCATAATTAAAATATATTTAAATTCAGGATACCATCATTCCTTTATGGACACTCTGTATATATGTACTTAATTGACTGAAATAATACAGCAGAAGAAAATTACTGAACTGTGATGCATCCATTGTCCAGTGTTTAGCACTAGCCTTAATACCAATATTTCAGGTTTCCCTGGCTCGACATCATACTTTGGGACAGCAAACAGAAGATGTGTATCTTGTGTGGCAAAGTTGTCAGGAAGGGAGACAAGGAACAGTTGATAATATGCCCAACCCCAAACTGTTGTGGCCAATACTGTACAGAATGCTACGCTGATCTCAAGAACTTGTGCACCATCTGTAAGAAACCCACAGAGTATGGGGACTTGTCTGATGAGAGTATAGAAAGGTAAGAGAATTAAAGCAAATTAAGTCTGGTGCACGGTACTAAAACATATTTCTGCATGTTAGAGTGACTGTAGATGGGGTTTGGATTGCTGACCCAATTTATTGACCACTTATACACACAACGCGTGACTGCACTTTACAGCTCACTGTCTCACACACAGACTAGTGTCCTCAGTCTATATTATCAAATAAAGGGTCAAAATATATTCTCAAATGAAGGATCCTGTGTCAACAAATTTCTTTCACAACTGTGAACTCACAAGATATGAAATGGCAGAATAATCATTTCACAGTTAACAGATGGTCTGGTACTTCTTTTGGCTTATTTTGGACTTCACCCATCGTCCGGTATATAAAAGACAAAAAACCACGACGTTTCGGAGACTGGATCTGTCTCTGTCTTCAGATGGATAGGGAAGGTTTAACCTACTCAGTTGGGCCCCTTAGAAAGAGCTAGTCTCAATCACTGGACAAACTTTGATCTGTAGAAACAACCTATGAACAACCGACAACCGGTTCCATCAGTGGGAGGAAAGAATAAAATCGCAGTAAAAACACGATAGAAAATTTATGCCAAACATGCACTTGTCAACAATGTAAAGAAACAGAAGTATGGGTTATATTCCATGAATTCAGTTAAAAACGAAAGTAAAAACTGGATAAAGCATGCCTGATCTGCATGGATAAAGAATCGT
>NW_019724755.1:43631-47321 GCF_002891405.2 Cryptotermes secundus
TTGGTTTCGTTCTCACGAGCGAAGATCGTAAAGTGTGTTTAGTTTTGAAGACGGTTCTAATATTGTACTGGTTCCCTATGCGCTTGAACTTCTCAGAGATTCCCTTGACATACGGGATGTACACCGTGCCAAGAGGCTTTTCCTCTTTTTTCTTTTGACGACTACCGCCCTTGGACCTGATAACCGAGTCAATAAAGCCCTGAGAGTAACCACTCAGTTGAAGGTCGCGTTTCAAATTGTTAACCTCCAACACCCGGTCTTGCCGGTCTTGGCATATAGTGGTAGCTCTATCATGAAGGCTATGAACAATTCCTCTTTTGACATGCGGAGGGTGATTGGAATTGAAATTAAGATATCTGCCAGTGTGGGTGGGTTTTCTGTGAACTTTCGTGGTCAGAGCCGTCCCTTTCTTCATGACCAAAACATCCAAGAAGGGGATCGTTCCCTCCGATTCTATTTCCATGGTGAACTGGATAGCCGGTCTCAGACTGTTGAGGTGTGTAAGGAAGTTCTGTATCCCCTCTGCACCATGCGACCAGATCACAAATGTGTCATCCACATATCGGAGCCACAACGACGGTTTGTCCTGCGCTGAGTCGATAGCCAGTTGTTCAAAATGTTCCATGTAGATGTTGCTAACAACGCGAGAAAGGGAGCTACCCATTGCCATGCCATCCTTCTGCTGGTAGAATCCATCGTCCCCTTGAAAGTAGGTGGTCCTCAGGCAGACATCCAGCAGTTCCATGATGGCTTCCACCTTCAGGACAGACCGTTCTGCCAACGTGTTATCATTACTCAGCCTGCTTCTGATGACCTGAAGGGCTTCGTCGACTGGTATGTTGGTGAAAAGACTAACCGGACGATGGGTGAAGTCCAAAATAAGCCAAAAGAAGTACAGTATACACCATCGTCAGAATCCTTTCGAGTCTATCCCAGATGGTCTGGTGTTCTCCTCCTGCAGATCATTGCTCATTCTATCTAATATGGTATAATTTTATATGTAGGCCTGTTGTTTCTTATGTGTTCCTTACACAGTTGCATAAAACAAATATAGAGTCAAGAAGAATCTAAACACATGTTTCATTGCTGCAATTATTCAATGGATTTTGATCAAGTAGTACTGGAACTCCACATTCATAGTTATCAGGAAAATTTAATTTCTGTGTGTACTAGCAAATTATAACCCTTGGTTTGTGATACAAGAACTGATATTTATAAAATAGATTGTTGCATGTACACCCATTGCTAGGAACGTGCTGGTTAACAAGTTCCCATAAAGACAGATTCTTGGTAAACAGTCCATTTCTAGGTCACGCAACAACAGAGGAAACTGTGACTTCTGTGTCTGCATTGTTGTCACAACAGTGAGGACCAGTGCAGATAGGCTGAAGAGATTAGTGTCGAGTGATTGTACATTGTGTAAAGCAGCAATAGGGTAATAATTAATTGTAGTTACGACCTGCAGATTAGCCAATAAATCCGATTACCAATTTGAATCCACACCTTAGTCACTGTGACAGGTAACAATATATTTAATTAAATACATGGGAACATAATTTCTGACTACATGATGATATCTGCGGAATGAACAGTTTGGCAAAAACATAACTGTATCTGAAATAAATAAACATCAGAGCCAATTAGATTTGTAAAATCACAAAGAGCACATTTCAGAACATGTATACTCCATTGCTGTATAACTTGCAATATGCACAATGGTAAATAATTTACGGATACCAGCAGACTTGTCAAATGTCGCCAGTCTGCCTGGACATTATGAGTTTTGACCCTCAAGTTAAAATCAAGCATGAGAGAATACTGATAAACAAAAGGTTGGGTTCCCTCCAAACTATATGGTGTTATGACCCAGATCATATTTTTCATAGTCACCACCATGAGAACCCCAAATCCAACAAAAGCTACAGATCTTGTAGACAGCTATAATTTATATTCTACAGGCCTACCCATTTTTCGAAGGATTAGCCATTTTTAGTAATCTGATGATGTTTGTGTTAAACTTCATTTATTGTATATTGTCATGTGTATAAGTTACTGTAGATGGGGGTTGGATTGGTAATTGGATGTACTGAACACTTACAGGTCTAACTACAAGTAACTATAGCGCTATCACTAATTCACATACTCTGCAGTTCAGTACAGCACGCACTACGTCTTCTCAGTCTGCTGTGTCTTCACCAGTCGTTATCTGGTAATGGCTTCCAATGGTGGACATTCCCCTTACTCTGGATTTCTGAACTATCCCCATGCCTCAGCTACCAGCTCCTAAAGCAACAGCTCACAATGACTGAATTGCAACAGTCCTCTAACTAACCGACTGCTTACCAACTCACTTCACTCCACTGTACTCAATTGCACTGCACTCAATGTCAGACTCAGAGTTACTTTGCAGCTGGTGGTTTACTGCCAATTAGTTTGTTGGAGTCAAGTCCCTTGAGTTTCACGACCAGTATTTTTTTTAATTGAACATTTGTGGTCATAGTCTTTACGTAACATCCTCTCTGACAAAAAGGATGGGTTTGTTGTTTACAATTGCTGCTGGTCCTCGCCAGCGCAGTCATTCTTGGGTCCAAGTCCATCAGGACTCATGACCATATTTTACTGTCTCAGACTTGAGACTCCTCTAACCTGGAGGGCCAAGTCCCTGTATTTATATCCCCCAAGAACAGGGTCATCCAATTATAACCCCAGGCACTGGGTTCCCTTTTTGTTGCCTCCTACTACTCGGAGGGCTACAGTGGAGGTAGTTAACCCTGCCTCCACACAGGATTCTGAGTCAGCATCAGAGTCAGAGTTACTTTATGACTGGCAGTTTACCACCAATCAGTTTGTCTTGGCTACAAGCCCCTTGAGAATCAGGACCAGTGTTTTTTTTTCAACTGAACACTTGCATTCATAGTCCTTACATAACATTCTCTCTGACGAGAGGATGGGTCTGTCATTTACAAGTGCTGTTGGCCCCCACCAGCACAGTCATTCTCAGGTCCAAGTCCTGCAGTAGATATGACCACACTTTACTGTCCCAGATTCAAGACTCCCCCAACCTGGAGGGCCAGGTCCCCATAGTGATATCCTCCAGCAACAGGGTGGTCCTATTATACCTGTGATACCGTAGCCCTGCGAGTCATGTAAGGTGACAAAAAGGGAACCCAGTACCCAGTAACTACTGAAGTCGGTGAGTCATGTGATATGGCCACAGAGCAGACCACATAGAAAACACCGCCTCCAACAGTACTTCCATTGTTGTGCACATGGCATTGCCTAGCATCGGTTCCAGTACTGTTGCATATTTACAAAGCTGTTGCCTAGCAATGCCAGTTGTTTCTTGTTTACAATATTATATTTAGGCATCCTGTTGCAATATATGATATATGATATAACTCCATCCTAAGTGCAAACTATATTTATAGGTCTTTTGTCTTGTTGTTCTTCATACACTACATGTTTCGGCCCCAAACGGCCATCATCAGGTGTATACACTCACGGATCTGTTACACTGCACTTATTTATAACATTAAAAATTTAAAAGCATAGGTCTTCCTGATTAGCATTTATAAAATCTTCGGTTCTAATTTTAAATCCTTTAAAAATTTTTTCTCTAAATTCCAAAACTTAAAAATGTCAGGGTTACTCGCCCTATGTCCATAGTGCTGCAGTGGCTTCTTCTTGTTT
>NW_019724755.1:47416-57678 GCF_002891405.2 Cryptotermes secundus
TTTATCGTGTAGAGTGCAACAGGATGCTTAAATATAATATTGTAAACAGTTGTCACACAAAAAGCATTTATAAATATATGAATTGTAAACGGAAACTGCTACACTGCAACGCTAACATAAAATTTAACAAAACATGTCTGAAAGAAAAACTAGTACCAAAATATGTGTACGTGAAAATAACAACAAACAACGAAGCAGCTAAGAAAACACAAATACAAGTCCAAACATTACGCATAAAAAATGAAATAAAATTTCTATATAAAAAGAAACAACAATTAAATACACAACTCTATCACATTCACATACACAATGCAAACACATGGCAACGAACATGGAATAACATCAAACAATCAATAGAAGAAAAGTTACAAAAAGATATGGAAACAACATATCTAAAACAACATGAAGAAAACACAAAATATAGATATAACAAGCAAAAACATACATTACAAGAGAGTAGTGAATCAAACAAATATACAATTTACACATGAAGAAACCCAAATACTAAGTAAAGGCCTTAAATATAATCTACATCACAAGAATGAAAAATGGATTGAGACGTTAGCCTTAGAAGCTGAAACAGCAATAAATAAGTTGGGATTTTGGACTTTATCCATCGTCCTGGTTTTTAAGATAACAAAAAACCAGGACGATGGATAAAGTCCAAAATCCCAACATATCAGTGTGTTATACACCATCGTCAGAATCCTATAGTAACTACTAGCAATAAATAACCTAGAAATAACAGAACAAAGTTATTATAGACACCTAATTGCGAGGAAACTAAAAGATATACACAAGAATAACAATGAAAGGAATAAAACCAATAAAGATAAGAAAAATAAAAGGGAATGGAAACAAATAATGAACATACAAATAAAAATGGAGAGAATAAACTTATTATAACGAAAGCAGATAAAGGGAAAACACTAATAATACTAACACAAGAAGAATACAAACAGAAAATAAATAACTTCATACACAATAACCAATTTATAAAAATTGACAAAAATCTGCCCCAACAATACCAAAGGGCACTAAAACAAGCACTGAAACAGTGTAATAATATCATACAAGACAAATGGAAATTTACAAACATGAATCCCACAGCCCAAAACCTACACGCCACAATAAAACTACATAAACCTAACACACCCATTAGACCAAAAATAAACTGGAAGAATGCCCCAGCTTATGAAATGACAAGGAAATTGGCGAAAGTATTGCATGATTATCTACAACTACCAAACACATACAATGTCAAAAACTCCTCCCAATTAATGACAGATGTACAAGCTATTAAACTTAATGAGAACATGCGACTATGTTCCTTTGACATTGAAAACATGTATACAAATATACCGAAAACTAACACCATAAATATAATAAAGACTATAATAAGAAAGAACCATGAAATAAATAAATAAAGAAAGCCACAAAGAAATAATACATATGTTAAAAACAGTATTGGAACAAAATTATTTCCAAATTGACAAAGTATACTACAAAAAAACAGACAGACTAGCTATGGGAGCCCCAACATCAGCTATAATAGCAGAAATATATATACAATGTATGGAACACACACAAATATACCCTATTCTAGTAAAACAACAAATAGTGGCCTACTTCATATATGTCGATGACATATTAATAATATATGATGAAAAAATAACGAACATAGAACATACATTCAAGGAAATTAATGAATTGCAACCAGCTATAACATTCACCATAGAAAGAGAACAACAAGAATAAATTAACTTCCTAGATATAACAATACATCATAAGGAAGACAGTTTGCAATTCGCAATATATAGGAAACCCACACAGACAGACATCATAATACCTAACAGCTCATGCCATCCATTTGAGCACAAATTATCAGGTATTAATTACCTAATAAATAGACTCGACACATACCCAATAACAGAAAAAGGAAAACAAATACAGAAGAACACTATTAAAAACATACTACATAACAATGGATATGCCACAAACATAATCAAAAGATCAAATCAGACAAAACAAAAACAAAAATCAAACACACATGACGATGAACAACAACAAAAAAACAAAGTGGGCCACATTTGCATATAGTACAAAAGAAGTGAGAGAAATTACAGAACTTTTCAAAGACACACAGATAAAAGTAGCATTCCGCACACAAAACACAATAGAAAATATACTCAAACAAAAACCACAATTAGATAAATACAATAAAAGTGGCATATACCAAATGAAATGTGTAGATTGCCCACTGAAATACATTGGGCAAACGGGCAGAACATTTAACAACAGATATAAAGAACATATACATGATATTAGAAATAATAACAGCAATTCCGGGTACTCAAATCACATACTAAATACAGGACATGCACATGGAACAATAACAAAGGTAATGGAAGTTATAACAATGGGAAGAAGGGCAGACATTTGAATACATTAGAGAAATACCATATATATAAAATAAGTAAGGAAGGTCTACACATGAATGACACACACATAGAAACACACAATCCCATATTTCAAACGATACACAAAATCTACACACTAACGGTACCTCCCTCTCCCCAATACCCAGTCCCCTCCTACACTCACCAATATAAAACACAGCACACAATACATCAGACAGCACATGTAGTAAAGATAAGCAGTGGCACGCACACAAGGAGACTACACAGAGTAAGTACAAATATTTGTATATTACAGATAACACCTATACAGTGGTAGAAAGAAGAAGCTGCTGCAGCACTACAGACATAGGGCGAGTAACCCTGACATTTTTAAATTTTGGAATTTAGAGAAAGAATTTTTAAAGGATTTAAAATTAGAACCGAAGATTTTATAAGTGCTAATCAGGAAGACCTATGTTTTTAAATTTTAAATGTTATAAATAAGTGCAGTGTAACAGATCCGTGAGTGTACACCTGATGATGGCCGTTTGGGGCCAAAACATGTATATGAAGAAGAACAAGACGAAAGACCTATAATATAGTTTGCACTTAGGACGGAGTTATATCATATATCGTTTCTTGTTTGTTTTGTAGTCGCTGCTTAGCAATGGATGTATATGCAACAATATGAAATTATCAGTATACAACTATAAGGTCCAAGGAGATTCATATTCTGGGGTTTTGACATTGTACTGCAGTCTGTAGGTACTAGGAGGAACATACTCCCTGGATGGTGGAGGCAGTACAGTCCTCTGAAATGCTGGTGCACACCCACCAGGATACAGCGTAGTGTCATAACGCACGTGATCATAATATTGTGACATGTACACCCACTGCTAGGGAACACGTTTCCATGGAAACCAACTCGGTATTGCACGTTTCCATGTAAACATGTGATCAACAGAAACAGGGTTTCCATGTAAATGAATGATCAACAAACATTTCCTTGGATAATGATATGCTATATAAGCAGCCATTCAGATAAGAACCAAGTCAGTCAGTCACAGTACAAGACAGAAGCAAGGAAAAGGACAGTAGAAAACAGACTAGAAGATAAGACAGCCATAGCCCAGTCAGAATGGAGCGACTCCCAGGAAGTCATTTATTGTGAGTTACTGTAACTGATTGTGATTATGAGTGAATAGAAAAGGTGTTAACAAATCCAATCATCCAATCCAAACCCTGTTATTATTAGTCACACAGCCATGTACACGTGACAGTATGCGTTAACATGAGAAATTTCTGGGTCCTACATAAATTAATATACATGCATATCAGAAGTTGGTGTGGTAGCAATTTTTATGCTATTATGGTAGGAAATTAAGAATATTAAGAGTGGAAGCCTACAGTGGCATGATCATTCAGATCTCATAATACTGAATGATGATAGCATAATTTTATCATTTTGTATAAAGAAATGTTGGCTGAAAATATGTTATGTTAAAATAATTCTTTAGATGTTATCAAGACATCATGATGTTCTGTTATTCCCTTTTAGAGATTCATCTGAAGAAGACTGTCAGGGTTCACAAACAGGTGTCCGCAATAGGAAACAAAAACACAGATTCATGGATGAGATGAGTAAGAATTGGCCTGCAGATGATGCTGAAGTAGGACTGCTGTCTCCTGATGAAACAATGAACGTCAAAAGGGAACGTTTAGATTCTGAACTTTCATACAGCTATCAATATGATGCTGATGATGAAGCAGATGCTGTGGAAACGCCAACAGTAAGTTCACCGCCGTTGGGAGAAGTTGAAACACAACACATATATGAGCCTGCAAGAACTGAATTTCTCTATGAAGAAGAGAGAGAATGAATAAAGTGATTCACGCAATTGTACTATCAGAATTACCACAATACTTGCTTTAACTCTTTGTCACATAATTTAAATATCTAGACATCAGAAGAGTAATTTAATCTCGAAATTAATGTATTTTTTGACTTTGTCCATCGCCCGGTATTCTAAAAACACCAGATAACACAAAGTGTCAGAAACCAGATCTGTTTCCGTCCTAAGTTGAGGGGTGGGGGGGGGGGGGCACCAACTCCATAGGATGTTGGAAAGAGCTCTTTCTAACAGACCAGACATATAAGATGTAATTCTGAGCATTATTCACCATCACCAGAATGCTTTAGAATCTACACGTAATTTAAACATTTGTATCCAGTGATATTAATAGCCAGTCAGAGTAGCTGAGCGGTCCAAAGCAAGTATTGTTTTTGCTCACTCAGAAGCCGGGATCATGGGTTCAAATCCCACACAAGGCATGGATGTTTGGTATGTGTATGTGGTGTTTGTGTTGTCCTGTATTTGGTTAGAGGCCTTGTGATGAGCTGATCACTCATCCAAGGAGTTCTACCATCTGTAAAATGATCAAAATGAAAAAACAACCTCAACACCATAAGGTATACAGGAATGGATTAAGTAAGTAAGTAAATATAATTAATGACAAACTGTAGTTTTAACTGATACTCATTAAATAATTTAACATTGAACAAACTTGTAGGGCACTTTTTTATCATAATGTGCTTCTGTTTGTGTGAAGTTTCCTGTTATTAATCTCAAATTATGACCAGATGTTGAGATAACTGTTAAACCCTCATGATTTCAGACCATGTACCAGTCACTGTTCTTGTGTAAAACAATAAAAATAAACTCATATCTGTTCATGTAACTGTGTCATTACATTTTCATACAATAGACATAAAATGAAAACTGGTACACATGAGAAACTTAAGATTAATAACTTAATACAGACGAAGAAATAACTGTGATTACAAGGAGATGGAAACACCTTATGGTTAAAAAGGGCAAGCATGAAATAGAGACCCACAGGATGAAGAGTAATAAGGAGACCATTAGTGGCCAACATACCAAGTGGACTCAGTCTCACCCCACCATAAGAAATTTAAAAGGGGGGACCCAAGGAGATGCTGGAAAGAGGATTAAGTTGTGTAACATATAAAAGAAAGAAAAATATTTAGTATGTCACAGTAAACAACCACCCTCTTTAATCTAACTCAATTGATTTAACTAACCAGCATCCTTCCCATGGTCATCTGTATATGAAATGTAATACGAAAGATCTAAAGGAACTAATTCCGTAATTCTGTCAAAGTACACTTGATTATCACAACAGCAGGGAAAGTGTAAGCCATATAAGAACTGCAAAATGACAATCATGTACAAACTGGTCCATTCCTAGATCAGAAACAGAAGAATTCAAGGCTACCACAATAAGTAATTCACATATCTACATGTGTGAGTTGAATCACATTCAGATAAGAAGTTCTTTCGGGATATTATGCCATGCAGTCCATTGAAAGTCAACAATTTCAGAAGAATGTACGTGGTGCAATCCAAAAGTTCCCGAAATATATTAATAAAAACTATTACATCTTACCTAGATCTTATTCTGCACCATCACCTTCAAAGTAGCCCCCTTGGGAGCGCATACACCGATCCAAGCGTTTCTGCCACTTTTCAAATGCATCCTGGAAGTCTTTCTTTGTTAGGGTGTTTAGTACCGTCTGCGTTTCCTCTTGAATTTCCTAAACTGTATCAAATCTTCGTCCCTTCAACTTGATTTTCATCTTGGGGAAGAGAAAGAAGTCGCACGGAGCTAAGTCTGGCGAGTTCGGTGGGTGGAGAACTGCCAACTTGTTTTTAGCCAAAAATTCCTGCACAATGTAAGCCATGTGCGGTCGTGCGTTGTCATGGTGGAGTACCCAGTCATTTGTGTGCCACTTCTCTGGATGTTTTCTCCTCATGTTCTCCCTGAAACGCCTTAGAACATCGCGATAGAACTCTTTATTGACTGTCTGACCAGGAGGGACAAACTCCTTATGAACAATCCCGTCAATATAAAAAAAACAGATCAAGATGGACTTAATGTTGCTCTTAACTTGTCGAGCTTTTTTTGGCTGAGGTGAAGAAGGGCTCTTCCATTGTGACGATTTCTGCTTACTTTCAGGGTTGTAGCCATAAACCCAACTTTCGTCACCAGTGACAACCTTTGAAAGAAAGTCTGGATCCTCTTGAAGCTGTTGCTGAAGTTCCCTGCAGACTTCCAAGCGATGCTGCTTCTGTTCATTTTGCAGCAGTCATGGCACAAACTTCGCCGCAATCCTCATGTTCAGTTCCTCTAACAAAACTCGTTGACATGTACCATAACTTAGTCCCAAGGTGTTACAGAGGTCTTGGATGGTCAGTCTACGATCTTGCAGAATCAGATCCCTAACTTTCGTGACATTTTCTGGTGTTTTGCCTGTTGACGGCCATCCCGAACGACCGTCATCATCAGTCAATGTTCGGCCATTTTTAAAACGCTTATACCAGTCTGGCCTAAACTGTTTTCACCAAAAGCTTCTTTCAACATTTGGTGCGTTTCTGCAGCGGTTTTCCCAAGTTTGAAACAAAACTTTATACAGACACGCTGCTCTCTCAGGTCAGCAATCGCAAAACCGCAAACTCACGGAAACACAAAAATGGAAATACGTTCACCAACAATAAACCGAACCACTCAACTCGACGCCACTTGCCACACTGATTCAAGAAGGATGTGTGAGCAGACACCGAGCAGTATTTCGATGTACTCATAACCATAACTTTTGGATTGCCTCACGTATTGCCTCCATCTTCAGGGTTGAAGAATTAAGCCAAATAAGAAACAAGCATGAAGAGGTAGCAAACAGAGCTCTTCATTCTTTGACTCTGAAGATGGAGGTGACATGTTCCTCCAGAACATCATTTGACTTTCAACAGACTAGGTAGGTAACACCTACAAATAATTTCAACATCAATAAATGATGAAATAATGTAAGGAAATGTGTATGAATTAAGATACACTGTCCGTGTGTGGAACATACTGCTTTCACACGTCTTCCATTTATTAGAGAGCGGAAACGGATGTATAAAAAAAAACAATAAGCATAAATGTTGCCAACTTATGATGATGATATGATTACCAATCCAACATGACCTAATCTCATCACAATCATAAGTCAACAATCAAGTAAAACATAATATAATTAACTATGCAATCAAATTCAACTTGCGACGAAAATGCTCAGTTTTTGGACCTGGCAGAGCTTTGGTCAACAAGTCTGCCATCAACTCTTCACTCTGAATATAATCAAGTTTCACTTTACTTTTCTTTATGGCTTCTCTGATAAAATGATGCTTTAACTCTATATGCTTAGTACGCTTACTGAATCGCCTATCCTTACTTAACATTTGAGCTGACTGATTATCATTAAAGATTACAGGTACTTTCTCTTCATCCATCAATTCTAGTACAAAGTTTGATAAGTAAATCCCTTCTTTAATACCTTCAACCAGTCCATTCAGTAAATCGTGTAAACGTACACACTCTCTAGCGGCATCATTCAGCCCCTTGTACTCAGCTTCAGTACTTGACAATGATAACGAATCTTGTTTCCTGCTTTCCCAAGAAATTACATTACCACCCAATTTGAAAACATATCCAGTATACGAGGTCTTGTCAAGAGGGTCATTACCATGAGCTGCATCAACATATCCACACAAATCTAACTTTGCTGTGGTATTCTTTTGGAACGTTAACTTAGTGTCAACAGTCCCTTTCAAGTATCGTAGTACTCTCTTGGCAGCTCGGACATGCACTTCTCCATAGCAAGTGTTAAAACGAGATAACAAACTTACAGCATGAATTATGTCAGGTCTGGTACAAACTCCGATGTACATGAGACATCCTACTAGACTCTGATACGGAAAACTAGTATCACATACACCCTTCTCCAATTGGGTCCCTGTAACTAGAGGAGTGCGCGCTGGTTTGCTGTCTTGCATGCTGAACTTATCTAGGACATTCCTAATATAGTTGCTCTGATCCAAAGTGATTACATTGTTCGATCTTTCAACTCTCATCCCTAGAATATTCTTAGCTGCACCAAGATTCTTCACTGGGAACTCATTACTTAGTGCCTTCCTAAGCTTCTGCATTTCTACAGTATTACTGTAAAAGACAAAGATGTCATCCACATAAATGGCTACTATCACAACACCTTTCTCACTGGACTTCGTATATACACAGGGTTCGAATTCATACTGTCTAAAGTCATGTTTACACAGTTCAGAATGAAGTTGTTCATACCAAATTCGTGACGATTGCTTAAGACCATACAATCCTGTTCTCAATTTGCATACTTTACCTTTTACATCCGTAGCATTTAGCCCATAAGGTGGAACCATATACACATTCTCCTTAAGAGGGCCATGCAGAAAGGCGGTTACAATGTCCCAATGATCTATTTTCCAATCTAACTGAATAGCTAAAGAAAGCAAAAGTCTTAGTGTGGAGTACCTTACTACGGGAGAAAAGGTTTCTGTATAATTAAACCCATAAGTTTGTGTGAATCCTTTGGCTACTAATCGTGCCTTGTGTTTTGTAATTTTGCCTTCACTATCCTGTTTAATTTTAAACATCCACTTATTACCCACAGCCTTTTCTCCTGGAGGAAGGTTCACTAAGTCCCACGCTTTATTGCTTTTCAAAGCGTCAAGTTCTTCATTTATCGCTTCAATCCACTTGTCACTATCAGCACACTTCAAGGCTTGCTCAATGTCCTCAGGTTCCTGGTCACACTGCACTGCACTATACATGACATGATCAGGAAAAACTCTAGGTGTACGTTTGCGTAATGGATACCTTCGGACTTGTGTGTCCTCACCAGCTTGGTTCTGATGGGATCCACCTTCTTCCACTAACTGGATGTCATGGTCCTCACTGTCTACGGTGGTAGTGCTTCTGCTGTCCTCAGAGCCTGACTTATCTTGAACATTCGCCTCCACCATATCATCTGGATCCTTTGAATGGAACTCACTAACTACGGGCAAAGGATCTGGGGTTGGCTTGCTGTCATCAACTAATTTACCTGGAAACTTATTCTCAAAGAAAACAACTGTTTTGGCAATTGTGAGATTACCCTTGTGGTCAGTGTCCAGCAATCTGTAGGCCTTGCTGCTCTCACTATATCCCACAAATATTTTCTTCTCACCCTTTGGATCCAGCTTCCTTCGCTTCTGTTTTGGGATGTGTGCATAAGCTTCACAGCCAAAAACCCTTAAATGGCTGAGACTTATCCTTTTCTGCCTCCAAAGTTCCTCAGGTATTTTTCCTGACACTGCCTTAGATGGACACCGGTTTCTTACATAGATTGCAGTGTTCACTGCTTCTGCCCAATATCGCTTCTGTAAACCATCTCCTTCCAGTAAGGTTCTTGCGGTCTCGATTACAGTCCTGTTGGAGCGCTCTATTCTGCCATTTTGTTCAGGACAGAAAATGACTGTTCTTTCATGCTTTATTCCTCTCTCAGCTAGAAACTCATTCATCTGTTTATTACAGAACTCAGTTCCATTATCAGTACGAATGCACTTCAACTTCTCACCTGTTTCGATTTCTGCTCTCAGAGTGAATTCTTTGAAGTGTTTAAAGACGTCTGATTTTGTGGCGAGAAAATATCCAAACATTTTTCTCGAATAATCATCCTTCAAAAGTAGTACATATCTGGAACCACTGAATGATCTTTCTTCTAAAGGCCCACAGAGATCTGCATGAACCAATTCCAGTCTCTTACTTGATCTTGACTCACTCAATGGGAAAGGCTGTCTTGCCAGTTTGCCAGTTACACATGGGATACAATCCAACTTGTTCTCAGAATCAGGAAAATTCACTCCACAATCAATTTTTCTTAACTTCAACATATCAGCTGCATTAAGATGGACCAGACGTTGGTGCCATAAAGCTGGACTCTGTATG
>NW_019724755.1:58159-89626 GCF_002891405.2 Cryptotermes secundus
AGTATCCATATTTTCCAGTTGTCACTTACTTTGACGTCGACATCCTCTAACTGATGTGATAAGTTCAAGACTTTAGTCACATAGTCATCCATCGACAAACACGTTTCTAACTTACAGTTCCAAAGACACTGTTATAGCCGTAATTTCCTATCCCAGCCTTTATCTTCGTAGGCTTCTTTCAGCTTCATCCATGCTTGCTTTGCAGTAGTAGCTGTGCAGACTTTGGCAAAACAAATCGGCTCTAGCAGCATGCAGATGGAAGTACGAGCACGTCGATCCTTATCTGTTGTCACAGTTTCACCTACCTCAGTTCCACTTGTTGTAACTGCACTCCATAGATTCCTGTGTTCTAGATAATTTTGTACTTGAAACTTCCAGTCCTGGTAGTTCACGACTCCCTTCAGCTTTTGGATCCCGGCAAGCAATGCACTTGCTCCTGCTTCGTCATTCGACATCGTTGGCAATGTCCTCACAACACATAGGCAATAAGAAGTACGACCCACCAGCAGATTACAAATCTTTCTATTATACACACTCACAGTTCAAAACGTCCTGGGCCCATAACCTGATGAAATAATGTCAGGAAAGGTGGCTGAATTAAGATACACTGTCCGTGTGTGGAACATACTGCTTTCACACGTCTTCCATTTATTAGAGAGCGGAAACGGATGTATAAAAAAAACAATAAGCATAAATGTTGCCAACTTATGATGATGATATGATTACCAATCCAACAATAAAACACCAGTTTTGTACTGATTTATAGTTTCATCAGAGATTAAAATGTTAGTCTAGGAATAGTCTGGAGTGTTTCCTAGAGAAACTGTAAAATCTCTGGAACATATCCTGCACATGTTATTATCTTTGTATCCTTTACCTTTAAAGCAAGTGTTTTAGGGCATATACATACATACTGTTTCATTCTAAAGAAGTTCTTGGAAGAATTAATTGCCTATTTCCTTTTGATATGAAATGGCCTCCATAGAAAAGATACCTCCAACAATTTTTCATTGCCATAGGAATGTGTTTACTAAGCCACTGTCTAGCCAGAACAGGGGGTACACTGACAGATTCACAGATTCTCCTTTGATATAACATGGACTGCACAGAAAACAACGCATCCAGCAACTACTGTTGCATATATTCATCGCTAGGCAACAGTCTGAGAAACATGCTCCAAAGCTGTTGCCTAGTAATGATACTGATGGGAGGTTTTTACGAACAAGCCCGCTAAGATGGACTCAGGTGCCATGATACACACAGTAAATTTCATAAAGACTGGTTCAGGCATTTTGAAGTTCATAGGGGGGTATACATATACAAAGACTGAGGTGATCTCATATACCTACTTTTATCTTTCCAAAATAAGAAAAGTAGGCTAAAACATAAGGCAGTTTACTGCATATGTACACTCCTCTACAAAATTTTAGGATATTCTGTTATCAACATCACAGATTTAAGTCACAGTTCATCCTGTTCTCACTCTGACAGGTTATATCTTCCTCCACCTGCAAAGTCACTGTTTGTCCTGTTCTGGCTCCATTTATAATCACAGAGAAGTTTGCAAACTGTATCATCTGTTACCCTCTAGAGATATTCAACCCACTGACTGCTACAGTCAATTATTTTTTCATTTAAATTTTTAAATTACATATGCCACATACAACAAAAATAATCTACGCACAGAAAAATTTGATTATAAGAACTTAAAATGGACATCAACAGACTATTTTAACATGATATGATTACAAAAATGGTTATACAAAATAAACACTTGAAGATATAACACAGAATTTTGTCACGGTACAGTAATTCCAAGGAAGCAGGATGAAAGAGAGACCAGATGCAATTAGTGGGCAATAGCATACAAACTCTGTATAAAAATATCCACTACACACCCATCACATTTCACATAAACTTTTACCAGCATTTCCAAATACTTATTTCATTTCAGCAGAAATCTCTAATAAGAAAACCTGAAAAGAAAATAAATAACAAATTATGTCTAAATGGTGGCTTGGTGCCATAAGGAATTTGGTATATAGGGCATCATACTGTGATGCTACTACACTCAGAAATAGTGAAGATTATAGCAATTCTGATTCAATGCGAGTTGAAATTAAATGATTCTGAATTATACATGTCTTCTAATTATTAGTACAGTCACATGTTAGTGACTATACATGGGGTTTGGAACGGTAACCGGATTTATTGAAAACTTATAACTTGTAACTACATGTAACTATGTAGGTTGTAACGAAAGTCATGAGCCTTTTTTTTTGCATGCAACCTGGGAACAGCAGACGAAAGAGAGTATGGTAGTAGGTGGAACCAGCTGTTGTGTTAACCTTGGGTGTCTTGTGACGTCAATAGCTGACATCACGTGACCAGTATCACTCCTAACAAAAATGGCCGACAACCATATGTCGTTTCGCCAGTGTGCTGTCATCGAATTTCTTGTGAAAGAGGAAATCCCTGCTGCAGAAATTCACTAGAGACTTCAGCATGCTTACGGAAGTCTGTGCATGGGTGTGAGCAGTGTTCGAAGATGGGTGAAACATTTAAAGATGGGAACACCAGAATCAAAGCTGAGCCTCGGAGCAGTCGTCCTCGAACAGCCTCAACTGAATGCAACAAGGAAAGAGTGGATGAGATCATTGAAGATGACAGGCGTGTGACTGTGGACACAATAGCCCGAAAACTTGGAACAGGGCATAGTGCAGTACAGGAGTTGATTGAAAGCTTGGGCTATAGGAATGTCTGTGCTTGTTGGGTCCCGCGGTTATTGACCGAAGACCATAAAGGTCAGCGAAAAGCCATAATCTCAGAAATGCTGGAGAGATATTGACACGAAGGCGATAATTTTTTGCTCTGTATTGTGACAGGTAACGAAAGCTGGTTTCACTGTTTTGAGCCTGAAACGAAACGGCAGAGTATGGAATGGCACCACTTGCAGTCTCCATCAAAAAAGAAGACAAAGACCATGCCATCAGCTGTGAAGGTGATGGGCACAGTCTTCTGGGATGCAGAGGGGTTTATTCTGGCCGAATTCCTGGAACCTGGGCAAACCATCAATGCTGCTCGTTATGTCCAGACGCTGCACAAGCTCTGTCATGCATTGCGCGATAAACGTCCAGGACGAAACATCATCATCCTGCATGACAACGCTCACCCCCACGCCGATCGTCTCACATTGGAAGCAATTGCAAAGATGGGGTGGGAAGTTCTTCCACACCCCTCCTATAGCCCTGATCTGGCACCCTCCGACTACCATCTTTTCGGATTTGTGAAGGATCAGCTGCATGAACAACGTTTTGAGACAATGGAGGCAATTCAGAAAGCAGTGCGTCAGTGTCTTCGCATGGCTGGAATGGAATTTTCAAACTCCCAGAATGCTGGGAGAAATGTGTACAAAGAAGTGGCGATTATGTGGTAAAATAAAGAAAGGTCTGTAGATTGAGGTGGTGCATTTGGTTTGTCAATGATAAAGCATGTTACTTTATAAAAAACTGTTGCTCATGACTTTCAGTATGACCCTCGTGTAATACACTCTACAAATCACCACACTGTAGCACACATAGTCTTCTAT
Source organism: Cryptotermes secundus (assembly GCF_002891405.2). NCBI lineage: Eukaryota > Metazoa > Arthropoda > Insecta > Blattodea > Kalotermitidae > Cryptotermes > Cryptotermes secundus. The sequence goes on from NW_019724755.1 coordinate 61,749, forward strand.
GTCTTCTCCAGAGGTTGTTTGGTTAGTCTTCACTAGGTGTTGCTAAGTTACAGCTGGCTTGCAAACTAACTCATGGCCTCCTAGCCATCACTGACTTATTCGCCCAGGGGCTCCTGGGATGGGCTGCATACAAAACATCATTACCAAAGGCTCCTCAATTGCTGTGTGACATGTAAGCAAGCTGCTGCCTAGCAAGAGCTTGCTTGTTTATCAAGCCATTACCTAGCAACAGACAATTTTTCAGTCATCATGTCACAGTACTTTCTCTCTTCATTCATGAGCTAGTAGGGCTCAGTAAGTAGAGTGAGTGGTTACATTCTAGAGAGCCAGGGTTCAATTCCCAGCTAAGGCAGGGACTTCTATGTTTTCCTGCTATATTCAGACCTACTATGGGGACCCCACATAGTCTCCTGTCCAGTGGGTAAAGGGATCTCTTTCCCTGGGAAACATTTGCCAGACTCTGCAGGTCATTGTTCAACTCTATGTACTGCACTGCCAAGGTGGAGAATGTAGTGTTTGTTACCTCTATATCCATCATACACCTTCATGGGGTGATGCTTACATTTGGGGTCAACCCTGCCTTCTACCTCTCGTTTATCAGTTACGTGTTATTTTTCTTTCCTATACTGCATCTATATCATAGTCACCATAAATCACCTGTCATTTCACTAACCTTCCTACTATACTGTCACATGTTAGTGACTAGATGCAAGGTTTGGATTCATAATTGGACTTACTTAACCCTAATAACTTGTAACTACAAAGAATTATAATGCTGCAACTAATTACACACACTACAAATTACTATAGCATACACTAAATCTTCCCAGTCTGCTGTCTTCATGTGCCCATTGCTTGTTAGTGGCTCCCAACAATGGATACTCCTCTGCTTCCATGCTAACATCCTTGCCAGCTGGCACCCTTCAGTTGCAACTACTAACCATCAACTAACTGTTGGCTCCAACCTCCAATTCAAGGCTGGCTCACCAATCAAATGACTGCTAAATTACTGCTGGCTCTCGTTATATCACCACAGCATGGACTTCATAGAAAACACCCAACAATTCCTCTGTTGTGTCATGAATCTGTTGCTGCAGGAACTTGTTTACCAGCCTTTGCCTAGCAACAGCCACCTCTTGCAATTCCCCTCTTCTCGCTTTCATCCAGCATGTCACAATATTTTAAGATGCCAATAGACAACAAAATGTTTTCTATAATAAAAGTATTACTACTCACATTACATAATTATTTATAATCGAAACATTTCAAGACAGTATCTGGTATGGAGGAAATGCCAGTTAAAAACTAACTTCCTTACTCTGTAACCAACCAAATACCAGATCAGAAGCAAGCTTCCAACTTAATCAACAACTGGAGAGGGTTCCTGAAGTGAATTTCATTCATGGATTAAGCTGTTCCCAAGGCACAGCAGATGTTAGATCTTGCTAGCCTGAAGAACATAAAAGCTTTCTAATGAAACAGTACTAGAAGAGACAATGGTGAGTAAAGGTACACAAAATTTCATCATTATGACATAATAAGACTAGCTCTTGCCATGGTAAGCGATTGTTGGTACTGGTTAAAGTGCATGCAGGGTAAATAATGTAACCATTAAGACATATCAGTGATAACTGACTGACTTTGACTTTGGTCTTGACCTTTCATGTACTGCATGTGCTGCCAGTACACCACAAGCTGTAATCTGTACTAGAGTTCACTGTGTTAGGACCATGTGACAAACCCTAAATAGCAGATATGGTAGATATGCTTGAGTCTTGCTTATCTATTTCATGACACTTTACCAACTGCTGAGATTATACAGTATCAAATGACATTTCAGACTGACTATGAATGACTTGAAAAAATGACTGTCTTGTTTGCATGTACAATCCTATTGTTTTCAGATTCATTTCTGAAAAACAAAGTTGTCATTTAGATACACGACATCCGATTGTAAGCATCATGAGAAAATATTAGAAAGTGTCAAAAAGTTTAAATTTCAGAAGAAAACTATTCTTTGCAGTCGGAAGACTTGTATCACTTCTAGGCCCACTGACTTTCTCCATAACTAGGAACTAAAGAGACTTGTGGATGCAAGGCTGTGTATTATGTAACACCCATGCACTTTCTACACACTGACTAGTCATGAGATACAGAAGATTCCTCATCATTGGCATATGTCCTAGTGATATCAGATGAAACTGAATTCTCTCTTTACAACAGGAGCACCTGTTGCCTTAACCACACCAGTGTTCTCTTCACTCTCCAGAACTTCACATGTACTGCAAACACAGAAAACAGTGACCCCAATATGGTAAACATTATGATATTATATTTTACATGAAAAGCAACATATTAATATATAGCACAGATCATATCACCCCATCATCTCATAAAATATTCCAACAGGTGTCGATAAAATCATGTATTTGAGGTCTATGACAAAAATTGTTGAGTATATTTAATTTCAGCTCAAATGATCTATTTACTGTAACCCCGATATTACACGACAATCAAATTGAAGTCTAATTTCTAAAGAAGTGGCCTGTTGGTGTATAACATACAAATATACATTTCATTCAGATCTGTAACTATTATTTGAAATTAAGAATACTGTCTTCTGGAATATGATGCCATGTAATCTGGCTGAAGAATAAGCTAAGCATACAAATGAAGGAGAGCATTACTGAAGATGGAGATGGTAAAGGTCAGTATACTTTCTACCGGACTACATATCACATCCCATAGTCACCACCATTAAAACCAAAATTTTCACATTTTAAATGTTCTCAATATCTTCATGGATGGATTTTCTATGATAACAAATACAGAGTGTTTAAACAACTGGCTGTTTCTATCTAATATGTAGGAGACCGAACCACTACAACATAGTGACAGCATCAACACAGGGAGCAACCCATATGCATATCCTCATAAGAAAATCAATACACATCACCTGAAATAAACAGCCTGTTGGGTGACATACAGAATAATGAGCATAAGCTCCACAAGATCATAGATAGTAAGGTCAAGACCACACAACCTAACTTATGTGAAAAGATCCTGATATGAACGCGTCCCACACTATAGTTGCTTCTACCAAGAGCAAATCACGTCAACACGTAGCGGTCACAAAGTTTTAAAGAGATTTATCGTACTTCATTTCCATTTTTGTACAATTTTAATTTTTACGTTTTATTAATTTTTAAATTTTATTATCCAAGTATTTTAAATTTTAACTGCGATTCAATTTATGCATTTAAAAACTCTCAAGAGCACAATAAGGATCCTTACTGAAGAATTAAATGCAATGCAACAACTGAGACTGGTATCAATGTACACCTGATTATGACACAGTATATTGGTCGAAAGTCGAAACATGTAGCATCAATAAAAGAAAAACATTGATACATTAGAGTCTACTTTGTTTTAAATACAGAATATTGTTGCGTAGACTGCATACTTTTATATATATTTATATACTATATGTTGGTGTCTCCACCTTATCGTGGTGTGGGGGTTTGAGTATGCCAAGGACCCTGAGAGCTATACCAGCGGTAGCGTAGCTACTGGCAGGGCCTCCCTTGCTGGACAGGTCAAAGGGTAGGCATCAGACGAAGAGAGACACCAAAAACTGATGCCGGAAGCAGCGTCATCAGCAGNTTGGAACATGGAATGTAAGGACCTTGAATCAAGCAGGCAAATTGGAGAATATGAAAACGGAAATGCAGAAGAATGAGGTGTCTGTTCTAGGTATCAGCGAAGTGCGATGGAAAGAACAAGGTGAAATAAGAAGTGGTGATTATACAGTGTATTATTCTGGAGGTGAACGGGCTGAAAGAAGTGTGGCAATAGTGGTGCATAAAAGTGTAGTGAGGAGTGTTGTTAAGAAGATTGTTTGTAATGACAGAATTATTGCTCTGAAGTTAAAGGCGGAACCGGTAGATATATTGATTATTAGGGACCGGATTTTTATGCCATAATAATCCCTTAAATATGTATGCATTTATGCAATAAAAACTTCCGAAATATGCACTAAAATATGCACATAAAAATTAATACCAAATATTAAAATTGATTTTACATTTTTAACAAATGAATATTTAAGTTCATTTCATGTAATCACTGAATGATTCATTTGCAATAAAAAGCTACACTTAAATACAAATCATGCAACAAAGCCAACATATTTCATTACAAATTTAAAAAACCAATGGTACTCACATTTAGCTCTCCGAACTTTCAACTTCTCTTCTGTTGCAGTTCACAATTACTAAATGTTCTAGGTTTTCCATAGTTAGTGGCCTCCTATTGTCTCGTAACATGTCCTTATAGCGGGAATAATTTCTTTCCATTTCACAGGAACTTAGGGGCGCATGTACAAAAGCCGCTATTTGCTCCAGTGTTAGTGATATTTCACTTGGCAGTTCAGTACGTTTACCAGCTAAAATTTCTTCAATTTCACAAATTTGTTCATATCCTGGATTTTTTTAAAGAATGCTGTGTACTTTTTCCTTTACTACTTCACCGACTCTTCCAGGAACCGAATTCGATTTGGAAACAGTGATTCTGAACACACTTAACTACTGATACAAAGTAGTATTGCTATTGCTTGCCTCCAGCGAGGAAATGTCGGATGGAAGGTGAGAGAAGTGAGCAGATATATAAGAAAGATTAGTTTCTAGTTATGCGTTTTTTAGTACATCTTGGGCAATTTGAATTTATGCTGCACTTTTGGGATCAAATGTATTCACGACATTCCTAACTGTTTAAAAATGTTCCGTATAATAACTCGCTGCAAATAGCCACGTGCCCCAGAGCGTTAAAATTGGTTCTGGCAGAAGTGGAATGCTTGGTGCTACTGCTTTAAAGGCTTCTTTTCTGTATGGCGCTGTAACAAATACCTTCTTCACAAAAGACACAGACTTGTCAACAAGCAGAAAATTTGCACGAATTGTTTCTGCAACACGGTGCAACCCGTGGGCAAGGCAAGTCACATGTGTCATGTTTGGAAATATAATTTTAAGAGCAGTACCAGCTGTCATCATATAACTTGTGGCATCAGTCACAAAGAGCAATACGCGCTCATACTGAATGCCATTCGGCCATAATAAATTCATGGAATTGATAAAAAATCAGGAAACTGCCGAGCTATTTGTGGTTTCAAATTGCTCTACTGCAAGAAGAAGATATTGGGTAGAGTGTTCATTCTTATTAAGGGATCCAACTATACAATTTGCAATAAACCGGTCCTCACAATCTTGTGTTTCGTCAATTGATATTCACACAAAATTATCTTGAATCGTATCTCTAATGCTATCAACTGTAAGATCGTAACACTGCTTCACGTAATATTTGCGCACAGTAGATTCATCCGGCACTTTGCACTGTGTATACTTCTCTATGAAGTTTCTCAGAGTAGGATGAGTTAGTTTCCACAGCGGAATATCAGCGCTAAAAAGGCTTCGCATAAATCAAAGGAAAACTGTGAAAAGCTATTATTAGAAAATTCACTAAGCAATTTTTGAACAGGAGCACTTTTCGTGGATTTAATTTTAATATTCTCTTTGTGATCTCCGGGGGGGGAGTGTTTCTAGAGGAAATGTCATGCAGGCGTTACAACATGAAAAAGTGCGAAGATCAGAAGAAACATCATGGATACAAGATTGGAACATGGAATGTAAGGACCTTGAATCAAGCAGGCAAATTGGAGAATTTGAAAATGGAAATGGAGAAGAATGGGGTGTCTGTTCTAGGTGTCAGTGAAGTGCGATGGAAAGGACAAGGCAAAATAAGAAGTGGTGATTCTATGGTGTATTATTCCGGAGGTGAACGGGCTGAAAGAAGTGTGGTAATAGTGATGCATAAAAGTGTAGTGAGGAGTGTTGTTAAGAAGATTGCTTGTAATGACAGAATTATTGCTCTGAAGTTAAAGGCGGAACCTGTATATATACTGATTATGCAAGTGTACATGCCGACATCAGAGTATGAAGATGATGAAGTGGAAAAAGTGTATGACACAATTGAAGAAATTCTTCAGGAAGATGGAAGAGGAGACAGAAACAGCATCATATTGGGAGACTGGAATAGCATTGTTGGAGATGAATCATATCAGAATATTGTTGGATCACATGGACTAGGAAGACGGAATCACAGGGGTCAAATGCTTATTGACTTTTGTGAAAGAAATGGACTGATTGTCACCAACACTTGGTTCAAGAAGCCAAAGAGAAGAATTTACATATGGAAGGCACCTAGGGATTGGAAGAGCCATCAGCTGGACTACATCCTTGTGAAACATCGATTCAGAAACAGTGTGAAGGATGTGAAGATGCTTCCTGGGGCAGATATTGACTCTGACCACAACTTACTGGTTGCCAAGTTCCGAACCAGGTTGAAGAAAATTATAAGATTTCGAAAGCGCAGACCCAGATGGGATTTGGAGAAGTTATATGCTCAAAGACAAAGCGTGCAAGAGACCCTAGAAGAGAAACTCGGTGCAATTGAAGGTGAAAGCGGAAATGCTGAAGCGCAGTGGAACAATATAAAAGAATGCATGTTAGATTCTATCAGTGATTTGGTTGGTAAAGTTGAGAAGATAGCAAGAAAACCATGGGTTACACAGGAGATGATGAGTAAAATGGAGGAGCGAAGGAAATGGAAGAATGTCAACAATGAAGAAGGCAGGAGGAAATACAGGAGACTGAGGAATGAATTGAAAAGAGCCACGGACAGGGCCAAAAAGGAATATCTTGAGAAGATATGTAATGAGATTATGGAATTTCAAAGAACAGGCCGTTATGATTTGATGTACATGAAGACAAAAGAACTAGGATGGAAAGAGAATCATGGGATTCAAAATGTTGGCATCGAAGACTCCCAGGGGAATAGAATAGTAGATCAGAGGCAAGTGCTGAAAATTTGGGAAAATTATATTTCAGAACTATATGATCGACCTAATCGGCCAGAAACCTTAGAAGTTGAACCGGAAGAAGAAGTAGATACAGACGAGAAAGGACCATATATTTTACAAAGTGAGGTGGAAAAAGCTATCAAGGAAATGAGGAAGGGAAAGGCTACAGGAGATGATGATGTACCTGGAGATGTGCTCAAGTTACTGGGAGAAGGTGGTTTGAAAACACTGACAAAACTAATGAACACCATATATGAAAGTGGAGAGTGGCCCAAGGACTTTACAGAAGTTACAATGATTGCCTTAAAGAAAAAGACAAAAGCTACAAAATGCAGCGACCATCGCACAATAAGTCTTATTGCACATACAGCAAAGATAATAGCAAAGATACTTAAAAGAAGAATTGAAAGGAAAATAGAGGATGTACTTGGAGAAGATCAGTTTGGATTTAGAAGAGGAAAAGGAACCAGGGATGCAATTGGGATGATGAGAATTATAGCGGAACGAACTTTGGAGATAGATGAAGAACTGTGTGTTTGCTTCATAGACTGGCAGAAGGCATTTGACCGGGTAAACTGGACCAAATTAATGCAGATCCTGAAAGAAACAGGTATCGATTGGCATGAAAGAAGATTGATTAGCAAATTGTACATGGATCAGAAAGTTAGAGTACGACTGGACAGGGGGGAGACAGGAAGTGTGCAGATTGGAAGAGGAGTTCGACAAGGATGCTGTTTATCACCAATTCTGTTCAACTTGTACAGCGAATGCCTTACCAAGGAAGCTCTGGATGGGCTCGGTGACTTCAAAGTAGGAGGGCAAATTATTCAAACTGTGAAATATGCAGATGACCTTGTGTTAATGGCTAAGGAAGAAACTGTGCTACAGGGCATGATTGATAGACTAATTGAAATTGGAAGGTGCTATGGCATGGAAATGAATGTGGAGAAAACAAAAGTAATGAAAATTTCGAGACAACCAACCCCAGTCACAATAAAGATAGACCAAAAACAAGTGGAGAATGTGAAATGTTTTAAATATTTGGGTAGCTTGTTAACAGATGATGGAAGGTGTACTTGTGAAATTAAATCCAGGATTGCCATGGCAAAAGCTGCATTTAGCAAGAAGAAGAATCTTTTTACCAGCAAATTGGACTTAAATTTGAGGAAGAAACTAGTGAAATGCTACATTTGGAGCATAGCTCTGTATGGGGCTGAAACATGGACACTTAGGGCAGTAGATCAGAAACATCTGGAAAGTTTCGAAATGTGGTGTTGGAGAAGAATGGAGAAGATCAGTTGGACCGATTATGTGAGAAATGAAGAAGTGTTAATTAGAGTCAGTGAGCAGAGGAATATCCTACATGAAATAAGAAAACGGAAGGCTAATTGGATTGGTCATGTTTTACGCAGAAACTGCCTTCTAAAAGAAGCTATCGAAGGAAAGATAGATGGGCGGATAGAAGTGACAAGAAGACGAGGAAGAAGACGTAAGAAGATGCTGGATGACCTTGGGGACAGAAGAGGATACTGTCATTTGAAGGAGAAAGCTCTATATCGCATTAAGCAGAGGAATTGTTTTGGAAGAGACTGTGGACCTGTCGCCTGACAGATTACCGATGATGATGATGTAGGATCTGCACTAAGCAATGAAACTGATCTGGGGAAAATTATAAACACAAGGAAGATATACTGCTTTTCCACCTACCTGAAAAGAAAGACAGAACCAGACTCTAAATCAGGGGTGCTTTCTTTTACCAAGTAATGCATAATGTTCAAAGAAAGTATCCCTGTGTGTCATAACAATACTGCATAGTTTGCCCATACTTAAGAGTATTATAATTTTAAAACAAAATATAAGAAAAAAATATTCTTTTCTGTAGAGTCTACATTTTGACTGGCTTCACTATGTCTACAATATCACTTACAGCCATGAAGTGTAGTATCTGAATTGGTGATTAATTCTGTCAACAATTGATCTGTATGTGAAATAAACTGATATCAATTGCAATGAGGATTGCAGCGCTATGTAACCTTGCAAGCAGATACTGATATTTCAGAGAAACACGCTGGCCCCATTTTCAGGCTTGAATTTCAGCCATGCAACTACATTGTCTCAACCCCAAACATTAAAATCTGAAAGGCTACCTAGACTGCCAAGCTCATCACACAGAAGTCTTTCCTTGTCACCAGGTAATGAATCAGCTCAGAAATGGGTTGTGTTAAGATGGGCCTGAAAAAGCTCCAGTGGGAAATAGCAGCTAAATACTGCATTACTCATGCAATGCAATGTGTCACAAGAAGCTAAACAGCACATACCTGTAGAAAGAAACATTTGCCAAGAAACAAAACCAACAAAAGAGAAATCCATATTCAAGAAAAAAAAAACAACCACGTTCTGGGATCACAATATGGATGTGCACTGGTACAAAAATGGCTTCTTGCTGAATAATTAACATTTGTGCTCTGAGAACAACAGTGTACACCCAATTCATAATCAATATAGAGTTTTAAATATATTGATAATTAAATACAAAAGTGAATAATGTTGCATCAATGCTCTCTTGCCCTCATCAGTCTTCGCGAGCACACACAAAACATAATGTACAAACACACAAGACCAAGATAAAATTACTAAACAACTTCACCAACTGATGGTAAGCAACTGAGAATAGACCTAGTTAGATGAAAACCAAAGTAGCCCATCATTCTAGAACATGACATATAGCATGCTGGGAAAACAAGGGGGAAAGAAAGGTACAGAGGAACACCTGCCAGGTAGCAACACACCCGTGAGACATGAAATAAAGTACATGGATCAAGATGATGGGTATGTTCTGTTACAATATTAGGAAGCCTACCTCGCATCTGATGAACATTTTCCTGTTACCGCTTCTGGCTCTCTTGGTTGGGTAGGTTGTAGCAGCAGCTGTGACAGGGCATTCGTACTTGGCATGTTCTCTGACTGTGTTATGTGTGGAGTCAAACTGAGATTGGAATCTGGCCTAGAACACAGTTTCTGTAAGAAACAACTGGTTCACTTGAACCAAATATTGTCCCACCTCATGCCTCAGCTCTGAACAATATAAAGTAAACACATTATGGACAGGCCATGAGTACTTCAGCTCATAAACCACTTATGAGTTCATATCGGACCAATGCACAGTGTAGTACATATGTAGTATAAATGCCCATATTAGGAAACGCACACCATATTAATAACCACAAAATAACACAACTCATATTGGCGAAATACGTGTACTTTTAGAATTACATATAACAACAGCCCTATTTACATCGACATTTAACCCTGGTTTCTATGACCGGTTTCACAATGTGGATGCTTTAACAACAAGGATCCATGAATTAGATAAGATGCTAATACTATACTGTGGCACTTGAACCTTAGAATTATGCTTGGAATATATACTTTAATAACTTTTATTTAATAAGTTTTAATAATTTTAAATATTTTAATAATTTAAAACATTCTTCAAAATTAATCAGTGTACTTGTATACAGTTTTTAATATATCCTATATACACATGCATACATGTATATATTCTCTATTTTATATACTTATTATATAGATTATATTATATAATACTTATTATGTAACTGTGTTATCATACAGTATAACATGGTGCACTAGTATGGATCCCTATTAGCAATTCAGTGACCAGACACATCCTATATTAACTGCCTGATGATGATCCTATGTGACCAAAACATGCAGCAGAAATACAAGTTTTAATTATAAGACATTGAATTGAGTATACATTTTTGTTGTGGTGATGGTTTAACCTAACTATATACACTTACGAGAAGTTTTACAGAATGTATGGCAGTTCTAAACTTTAAGTTGCTGGATATATTTCAATTGGTCTGAAGTGGTCAATTACAATTTAAGCTTTATATGCACCTCATATGAAACATTATCAATATTATCAAAAGTATTCATCATAAAAAATGAGTATGTAATATATTTCTAGGATCTCTTAAATTTTTATGTGAAATACTTCATATGTGGTATACAATTATGAAATATAAAGATAAATAATGTATGCACCTATTCAGTACAGTGCTTCTTACTGATGATTAGTTCTGTCAACAACAGAGTTTTATCTGCAAATGAACAACACCTATATGGGAGAGTACACTGGAAAATTCCATGGATTCATAATTGGAGTACATCTTTCGACCACGATTATGTAATTAAAAAGTTATTACAAATTTTTGAAAGCCTGGATAGCTTAGTCAGTGTAGCAATGTGCTACAGGCTGGGCAGCCGGTGTTCGATCCCCTGCAGGGGAAAAATTTTTCTCGTTCACAGTGTCCAGACAATCTCTGGGGCCCAGCCATCCTCCTATCCAATCGTTACCAGAGGTGACCTCTCCAGAACAACTTTACCATTACGTTTTACTAAAAAATTTCACCCTACAATAATCCGTAAAAACTGACTCACTCACTCTGGAAGCCATTGTGACATTTAAATAGTATGTGGTTACATTTTTGTTTTCTGTTTTGTGGTATATTTTACACATTTGGATACCCTACAAATAATGGAATAATCAACAGCAGGCACAAATAAAACCAATGAGGGCACTCACAGAGATGTAAACTGGATCACTGAGGAAGCCTGTTTCATACAAGGAACAGCAAAGAGGCTACTGTCCACCAGACTGGACTCCACTACTCCTGCATCTTGGCTGGTCACATTATCTTCTTTAACAGTCAACAAACTAATGTCAAATTTCAACGTTGCTAGAGGAAAACAAAGAAAAAGAAAGATATGACTTAAAATCTGTATAAGGTAGTTCTTAAACACAACAACGATTTCCATTCCCGTAACAGTACCACACACAAAGTAAGTTTTAATATGCATTCTTTTGAGAATTTGTATTCCTATATGGCCTTGACATTCACTTTATTCCTGATATCACATAGTTTTCTTGTATCATTTCTCTTACCTGTCTTGGTTTCTGCTGTTATGGAAGAAATGAGGGCTAAAATTCTGTCATGTTGAGCAACATACATGTCTACTGACAAGGCCATAAAGATGAAGGAATGTGCTATTTTTCTTGCACTGTGTAAAATATACACTACATAAAACAATACTGTCATGTATTAGGGATTTGCATTACAAATAATAATGGGTTCTAAATTTGATGATTGGGTTTACTGGCACTTCTTTACAATTACAGTCAATTGTAACAGCTCACACATTGAACTCCTTCTGAACGACATCTGTCAGACACCTATGAAGAATTTCTCACTAATCTCTCACTGCTGTCTGAATCTCAGATTGGTCTCCACTCTTCTGAATCCATAAATCATCTCCTTTCATAGCTGCCATGCAGCTGGGATAGAAGTCATAATGTCTTAGAGAGTTCCCTGTTCTGTTGTGTTGTCATGGGAATCATGTATTAATACCTAATCAATGGTTTGGTTTCCTAAGTATTTACAACTTCCAGTCTTTGTATCCCTGGAAACTGTGTTTTGTAATCAACTGATTTCCAAGAAACAATCCCTCTGTGGCAACATAACTGCCACTTCGTTTCCTAGAAACAGCCCACGTCACTTCAAAAGGAAATTTGTACAACTTACTTAAGATATGCCCGTTTCATGGTCAGGAGTGGCTACATAAGCTACCAATATGAAACAATTTAATTAACTTGAAAACTTATGATGCAGACCCCTATATGAAGTTTGGAAACAAGTGCTGTAAATTTGTTAACCTATGGCAGTGAGACGCCTGACTATATGGCACATTAAAGTCACATGAAGCCACCATCATAGCCTCACATGCTTGCTCTGACCATGGTACCATAATGATTTCACAGCTGTGCAAAATTAGGGTGGAATTTTTCAATCACACGGGTTTCACTGTTATGTCAATCTTGGGATCCAGTTACCAATATGCTGCAATGGTTCAGACATTTCTAAATGAAGCAAGACTCTCTACATGAAATACATGATGGGGTAACCATCTGACACCACTGACTGCCAAAGTTTCTAAAAGCACTGAGCTAGTTCATACACATACACACAAAAGTATTATTTTGTGTAAAGAATTTTAAAAAATTAAACCAAACTACAGACAATACCTGACGCCAGTTCTAAATGTCTGTAACAATGATTCTGTACTTTACTGGAGTCCTTTTGGACATATCCAGTCTCCTGATAAACAGGTATCCAGTGTTTTGGAGGATTGTTTTCTCTCCAAATTCAGGTTCTACAATAAAATTGTTATTTTACAGATTTACTGACTGACTCCTAGGTAATTTAATGACACTTCTCAACTACAGAGTTCATAAAGCATCAAACGAGATGATCATGGCATTACATACGTAAGGACATTAAAGACAATGTCTGTGGCCTTTCTGAAAGACCTACCCTGACAGTCTTCTGAAGAGACAGGCAATCCACATATACCTCAGTAAGCCAGGTTCAGATTCAAACTGCCTACCTTCTACATACAAGTCTTGAGCAGTGGCGTGCGGTAGTATTTTTGGTAAGGGAAGCAATGGTGCCTAATAAATTAACTGATAGTAATCAACTCACCAAAATTTATTTGAAGACCAAATCTATTCTCTGGTTCTTAGTAGCAAAATTATTGATGAAATGGTCGTAGAAGCCTTCACTGTTGCGAATGTTTTCCAATAATTTCTTCTCAGTGGACAACAGAGACAACCTGGACATTCTGTCTTCCCCTTGAGAGTTCCTAGTGTAAGTTTTAATTCTCTTCACTGCAGAAAATGAACGTTCAACCGAAGCACTACTTGCAGGAATTGTCACGATCAGTTCACATAACTTTGTCAGCTGGTGTAGTACACTGTCGATGTTTGTAGTTTTTAGATGTAGCAAAAGGTGACTTGCATTCTGGATGTTTAAATCTTCATTAGAATAAAATACACTCAGTTCACTTCTTAAACGAGGAAAATTTGCCATTTTCAGTGACAAAAAAGAAATTTTAGGAAATGTCTTTTCATACTCCTTACTGCAACTAGGATTTATTAATTCAAGAAACTTTAGCTTTTCTAAGTTCTGAAACCTTAATTCAATTTGATTCGCAACATTATCAAAACTTTCATAATAAAGTTTTCTGAAGCATTTTTTTACGTCTCCTACATTGTCAAGACGCAATCATTTGCTGTGGTTCATCAATTTTTTCATTTGAGGACGTTTCAAAGAATACGTTCTCGAAGCTTTCTCTTTTCTTGGATATATCTTCTTTTCCTTCGGTCACTTTAGGGATACAAAAAGATATGTCATTTGATTTTGTTTGTAGTATGTCGAAAAGAACGGTGGTTACTGAAAACAAATCTTTGAAAACAGCAAGAAGAAAATTAAAGTTGAAATCTTGCAGCACAGAAAGAAATCCTCAAGCGGCAAAGTACGTTTCATTATCCCAGTTATCTGGATTTTCAATTATATTTTGGAACATGGTGTTCAATTCAAATTTGTACTCACATACTGTCTCTACTAGACGACTGTTATAGTTCCACCTGGTTGGTGCGACTTTCAGAAACCTCTTTTCACTTCTTGGTCCAAACAGTGCGTCCTTTTAGAAGATGTAGAGAAAAAGGAAGAAAAGCTGTTCAGTGTTTTGAAAAAACACATTGCACTCTTTAATACTAGAGACAGACGGTGAAAGTACAAGATTAAGCTTATGTGCCATACAATGTATGAACATGGCATTTGGAAATGTCTCTCACTTTAGTTTGTAGCCCATTAAGTTCACCTGACATGACCGCCACTCCATCATACATTTGGCCGTTATTTTGCTGCCAAAATCATACTGAACTACACAGTCTATAACGCGTTCAGCTAACGCCGATGCAGTTCGATCAGCACTCACACCCGAAAATCCTAAAATCCGTTCCTGTATTTCACCATTACTAGTCTCATATCTTAATACGAATGAGAGCTGTGATTGGCTTTGAATGTCTGTCGTCTCGTCAACCATTACAGCAACAAAAGGGGCCGAGCTTACTTCTCTTTTGATTTCTGTTAGAATTACGTCACTTATTGAGTCAATAAGGTCGTTTTGTATTCTGTTCGATAAACCTGCAAATACTGCACTGTTTTCAAGGTGAACATTAAGTTTATGATCATATTTCCTCAACAAATGAACTAATTCCACATAATTACCTCGGTCGATAGAATCCACGCTTTTGTCATGACCCCGGAGGGCAAGTTGCCTCTTTCCTAAATGGCAGATGATATCAATCAAGCGTTTCATTATTTCTCTATTTTTTTTCACATTTTCATTGTGCTGTAGTATCGTTAGGTGCTTTTGATTGTCAAGTTGATAGTCAATTCGAGATTTCCCGAACATGACAAATTGCATTGTTGAAATAATGTGAGTCTGAGAGTTCTCATGTCATTTCAGTGCTTTATGAAGATTGTTGATATCACCAAACCCAGTCTTGTTCCATACATTTTTTTTCATTGAGAAACAATAGGCATGGCGAACAAAACAATTTTCCTATATTACGGCAACCGGATAGTCACTCTGTTTTAGAATACTGTTCCAAATTAAATTCCCTCACACATAATTTGGTCTGTGCTTTAAGTTCTGGCAAATGGCATGTCGGTCGTCCTCTTTCTATAATCATTTTCTTTTCAGAAAAGTCCCTGCTATTAAACCTCCGTTTTAAAAGGCTTTCGATTGCACAGTCGCAGTCGCGTTGTCTGCCAGCATTCATTTTAGCTGTTCCCTGTGCGTGTAGTCTAATCATGCCCCTGCCCATGTACTGCAATACTGCACTTGCTTCCCTTAAACGCAGAGAGCTTCTTTCTGATGCGTCAAAATACGATCACAGATACACTCTTACGCCATATAAATATGCACTTTCAATATTTTAATAAAACTTAATGTTACCTAGGGCACCCAACAAGACTGAAATCACACATAAACAGTTACTTTTCACATAACCATCGAAAGAACACAGTCCTTCACTTCCATATCACAGGCTTTAGCCAGCAAACCGAAAGTTGCTTCCTTTCCCACTTCGGGTAAGACGAATTATTTTGAAGTTTAACGAAGGAAACTTGGTCAACCCTCCAAGCAGGAAAAGGGAGCAGGCAGAGGAGGCATGTGGCCTTGAGCAGGAACATGCGCTAAATGACAAAATTCAAATCCTTATTATTCAAATTGAATTATTTATATATTACTTTTCTTTTCATTTCTTAACTACAGAAGCAATGCTTCCCTTGCTTCCATGCACGGCACACCACTGGTCTTGAGTATTACTCCACCATCAGTTACTTGGTATACTGTACTGAAACCAGCAGGTACCATTAATACTTATTATATGAATTCCAGGCAGAATAAAAGATATAAAAAGTTGTCCTGTATGAATGAATGTATAAGGGATGGGCCTTCTTGGCCCCTGCACCACGACCACAGTGATCTGTTGTGCCTCCCCTGCTGATTATCCCCTCAGAAATACTGCACTTCGAACGAAGAGCAGGATTTTGTACGTGGGGACGTCAAGTTGTCCTGTAAGACAGGATGAATATTTCTCAGTAACTTTCATTACTTGTTAATTTACTTTGTGAGGATAATATTAAAGTAGACCTTAAAGAAATAGGTTGGAAGTGGGTGGATTTATTTCATTTGGACAGGGATAGGTGGCAAGCTCTTGGGGCATGTCAATGAACCTTCAGGTTCCATAAAAGTCAGGGGGTTTATTGACTAGCTGAGCAATTTACCAAGAAGAACTCTGATCCATGAGTTAATTATTTAATTAGTTAACTCTGGCACAGTTATGATTCTGACATCCTGCCAGTTTCACTTACAAGGATCAACGGGGCCCCAGTTTCTGTGCTATGCTGAACAGTACATCAGCAGTCCAGAAGTTGGGAATGCGGACAGATATTTTGCCCGAGTCTGCTGGCAGGTGAAATCCAAGCTTATGCAGGAGCATTATGAATGGCTGGTATAATAATATGTTCGTTTGTTCCAAGTTCCATGGAACAACAGGGATGGACTGATTCATCACTGCATGAAACCAAACAACTCACTCTGTATGTTCAACAGGAGACACACATATCCCAAATGTCACTTTTCAGTCATTCAGAATTACTGATCTATTTTCTCAATTCTAGCTCACATAACAGCTATGTATACTAGTAAATATACAGTAAAACTTATCCAAAAATAAGCCTGGATCAAGCAGCAATCTGTCTCCATTAGAAAATTTCTTTGTTCATAAGAATGCAGAATGACAATAAATGCAAAATTGTCTGAAACTGATTATCACAGAAAAGTAAGAAGTTAAGAGGAAAAAGTTTCATGAAAACACGTTTACCTCTTCACGTAATTTTGCTCCCCACTGCAGCATGTGGAATTTATCTGACAAGGAACATTCTGTGTTCAATGGAAAAAAACTGAACCTGACCACTGACAAAATAAATACACAATATTTTAATGACTATCAGAAAGGGAAAGAAGAAATACAACAAATATGTTTCTCAATATGCGCAGTGTGCATATACAGCAGGAATTTCTGGCTTGTGATACATGGCGACATGAACTACATAACATTTTTTATCTCAAAGTATCTGTGTTAAATAGAAACCTGTCTTGAACTCAAAACATCCAGGACCCTTAGTCTTACAGCACAAAATTCAAATAAGGAATATAACCTGTATTAGGATCTTCAATCAAAGTTTTCATGGTTGTTAAGTTCTGGGACATACTACAGAAAAATATGCCTTTGGCTTTCAAGAATACACTGCATAGAATGTTGAAGGTTTCCTGTTTTGGCAAACATTGTAATTGCCACCTTCAGGGTTAATATCTTAGGGGAGGGTTATGGAAGGTCTTCTACATGTCTCACAGTCAGCAGTGGGAGGTTATACAATGATTAGACAAATCAGAGGAGTGAAGTGCTATACACTAAGGAGTGACCATACAGATTATGAAAACAGGTGATCAGAAACAATCTGAAGACCAGATGGCCCATGAAAGATGTGATGAAAAATGTTTCAGCATCCACATGGTCAACCTCCTGCCTTTTAACCGCCTTCATCGAACAATCATTAACTAAAGCAGACCTACACAGCTGGCACGATGAACTTCTTCAACAGATCCTTCCATAAGCATGTAAATAAATAAATGATGACAGTATCATCACCCCTTCTCCTATCCATGTGGTTACTAAATACTTGTTCAGCAATTTTCTTCCAAAACACATAGGCACTAAGATCATTTTCATTGCCTCTTCTATTTACCACATGGAAGCCAAAAACATTTCCGTCATCTCATCCTTAACACATTCACTGAGACATTTCTTATTAGCCCCTTTCAGGACTACCTGGTAGCCAAAACACTTATTTTTACTAACTGCATGGCTGTGCCTTACTGGATGGTGCTCCACTTCTTCATGGCTGCACCTCAAATTTACTGCACATTGTGGAAGCTTCCACAACCCTCAGAATTAGATTAATGTTGAAGATGGTATGTGCTGTGTCTGCCAAATCAGGAATCCCTCAACATTCTATGCAGCGTACCATATAAAGCTGCAGCCATATAATAAACTCCAGCTGAAAATCGAAAGGACAGGAATATTTAGACAAAGCTACGAAAGGCCTTAACCGGTCCTTGCACAACGACCAACAGTGATCTGCTGCGCATCCCCCTTTCATCCCTTCAACAATCCTATGCTTCACCTAAAGTGATGTGTTTCACTTACAGGGGTGTCTTGGTGTTACCTGGCTCCATAAGGTAGTGACCACATGATGAACCCTTAATTCAGCTTTAGTTTCACAGTTGCATTGGATGTATGTGGTGGATTCACCTTTCACTAATGGGAATGTTGGGTCTGCACCATAGCTCAACTGATTAGTCACTGGCTTCCCACCACAGTGGCCCAGGTTCGATCCCTGGTCTGGTCGACTGGGATGTGTAGTGGACAAAGTGGCGCTGGGGCAGGTTTTCTATGAGTACTTTGGTTTCCCCTGCCAATCTTCATTCCACCAGTTGCTCCACAATAAACCTCACCTATCATCTGGGGCTGGTACAATAAGCCAGAAGTGGCTGCAGTACAAGGGACTTAGTCCCAACCCACTAGCAATAAAAAAAAAGGGAATGTTCATTAATCCCATTTTCAAAATGTATGCTTTCAGATGACAGTGTCCTGTGAGTAGTCCTATCACCCAACACAACCAGTTTCTGTTTAGTTTTCAGTTCCTTGGTTATTCTGACAATGGGTCCTCATAGGAATCCCTCTGCCTGTCTGAGTCCTGTTAAGGTCTCCCACTATTTATTATGGTCTCTGTTTGTTCAGTCCCTGACAGCCCTCTCGACAATTCCCGCTGAGATGCCGCAATCTGGTTCAGGTCCTACAAGCGGACATTCAGATCCCAATTTTGCCAATTGATCAGCATTTTCACTACCTTCAATACCCTTGTGGGATTGTCAATGTTCTAAAAGACAACCACATAAAACTGTAACAATTGTATATATTAAATTGTATAAACTGAATGTACAGAATAGCTGCGAAGCTATGTGGAATGTCAAAAGTTGGATGGCCATGAAAATGGCAGTTTGTTCCACCGAGAGTGCGCTGGCAGAATTTGCTCCTCTGTAGTAGATCAAGACTTTACGGCCGTTCAGCTGGTTTGTCTGGCCGGTGATGTGGTGCTGCGTGCGCCGGTAGGAACAGCTGCATACGGTGTGGACTGGAGAGTTGTGGCAGCTACGTTAGTTGCCTGGTCGCAGAGCGTGGTTGCTGGAGAGTTGTGGCAGCTACGTTAGCTGTCTGGTAGCATTGAAGAGCTGATGACTCTGATGACTGATAGCTCTTAACTGAATGTGATCACTAACTATTGCTAGTTCTGGGCTCTGGATTTTTATACCATGCTTGCTGGGCGGAGTTTAAACTTGCAGTTGCTATTGTGAGCGCTGACTGGCAAGCGCATGTGATGATCTACAAGTGGGTTGGACATTGAGTGCTGTATTAATACGAGTGTTGGCAGCAATGTGATTGGTTAGCACACATGATGATCTACAGGTGGGTTGGACATCGAGTGCTGTATAAATATGAGCATTGGCAGCCATGTGCAACAATGTGATATTGACCTAGGAGTGAGTGTTGTCCGTTAGACCGGCAAAACTGCATGTTAGTATGTGGGATGTTCCCACACCCTCATACTGCAGCACATGTTATGCCGTGGCAACAGGGGTGGGTAAAGACCACTACTAATTCACTTTGTCAGCCTTCTCTTTGGCTAATCAGCCCCACTGTCACCAATTGTTCTGCCACAAGGGGGCTAGGTAAATTCATTAATCACTGAGGTATCTGCAGCCTTGGTTTGAGTTTGCAATTCTCCTGAAGGATTTGGGGGGATGCCGGGATCGTCAGGGAGGAGGATTCGCACGTGAGGGAAAAATAGGTTCATTAACGTTACACCATTTTTCTATTCTATTCTATTCTCATAGATCCCTATATACATAATATATACACAATGTGCCGACGTTTGTCGGGTTCGCAGTTCACTTAGGTTATTAAACCTGTAGTACAGACATTCGTTCTCTTCCTGTCACCCAGCTATCAGGTATCCTACACCTCTGTCTCTCGCTTTCTCTGTTAAGCCTAGCCCGTCTGGTCCTCACGTTCTCTCCCTGGGGTTTGCACTTTAATGTTATCACACTCAATGTTCATGGCTTATATGAAGTAGGTCCACTTACTTGTACTGACGAAGCAGGCACACACCACCAACCAACATCTACTCAGCGCCATCTCTCTCTCTCGGCGATAGCCTTCGGCCACACTGTATCGACAATTAAGCTCTCGGGGGTTTGATCCCTTTGTGTTTTTGTACCCTCTTTTTGCTGACTCGCTGGGTTCCGGGTGTGTATTCACCTGCCCATTCTGGCGTGAATTTGGTTGGGGTGGCTTGCTCTCATTGACTGTTTATCGAAAGGAGATTTGCGCTTTCTACTCTACCACCCTCTCTGACTCGGCGATTTCCCAATGCCCTAGTTCTTTCTGTTCTACTTTCATATAGCCTCTTCCTTAGTGTCAGCGTTATTACGCTGTCGTGCTAACACTCGGATTACAAAACTGTTGCCTAACTACTTGCATTACCCTTCTTTGCAACTCCAGTTTAAAAGTACATTTCATTATTTCTATTTCTTAATCTTATTGTCTAAAAACACTTATTCTAAATTAACCGAAAAACATATCTACTTGTACATAAACATTTCGGGCGTAACAACATATATCAGCTGAACTCTGTTATGTTTAGCTAGTTTCAGAAGGGATTGATGGCAGTTCTAAACCAGTTTGCAGCAGATCTTGTAATTGCCTAATGATATAATTGCAGCTTTTCTCTCCAACAGAATATAAATGTTTCTATTTTTACAGTCCCTATGCAGATTCCCTACTGTGCATGCATTGATGGCATTCACTTCTGCTTGGAATACTGTGGTGTATTTGCTAAGGCTTAAGTAAGCTTCCGCCTTCCCCATGCTTATTAGGTTGAAACCCATCTTTTCATTCACTTCTGTCAGGAAATCTAACCATGAAAGGTGTCACAGACACATCTCGGTATCATTTTATGTCCTCATCAGTAGGATGGGGGTCTTCTTTCGAGATAAAGCTACCCCACGCAACAAAAACATGTACAAGTCAAGGAGGATGCCCCATATATATGTTCACACAAATGATCCATACCACTGAACTGTTTACCTTCCAGGTAACATCACAAAAAGTGGGAAAAATGAAATTAGGTAAGCATGAAAACTGCCACTTCCAGAGATTTAAAAAATTTTTGTAGGGGAAAGTGATATATACACCTCATTATTTCAATAAAATGAACATTACTTATGTGTTAGTTTAGTAAAATGGGCCATACTGTTCCTCAGTTACATGTACTATATTTGAATGAACCAACCAATTGAACCTCAAAGTAACTGACAAATTCTATAAAAGAATCTGTAGTATATATATTTTTTGGGGGGCTGGCATGTAAAACTGGCAACCTCATCACCATCTTTGAGCCAACTATCTACAAAATGTGGAATCCTCTACATTTCATAAACCTCTACAGCCTATTACAGGAATAGTTTTTGGTACATAATGTTTGGGCATTCTTTACCAAGTAAAAAAGAATACCTTATGTAGAGGGCATGTCTGGTTCATTTCTAACCTAGCATTAGCACCCAAACAATTAGATTTCATTTAACTTCATACGTGGAAATTTTACTGAAAGATATCAGCAATTTTGCTTTTAAAAAGGGAGACCTGCATATATTTCTGCATGCACGCAATTTTGCTTTTAAAAAGGGAGACCTACATATATTTCTGCATGCACATCAAGTGAAACCCTCTAAATGTTTATTAGAGCAGAAATGTTTCAAACAAAAGTGGAAGAGAAATATTAAATATGGAATTTTACACCTAATACACTTCATCCATTAATCTTGCATGTTATAATTCTGAATTTCTTTTTACAGTATCATCTTGTAACTTCAGAACCACTGAACAAATTTTGATAACATTTTATATTGGAGGTCTTTGCGCAGATTTGTATAAAACCATGTAGTCTGTCCATCTATGGATGAGTAACAAAGACATAACCAACATAAAAATATTATATGGGAAATTCTCACTAAAAGTTGTCAAGCAATTCTAATTTTCAGCCATACTGACCCATAGAGTGCTACTTACTTAAGGCCATAAAGGGACTTCATCATGTATATCATAAAACATCAGATTTTACAGAGCCCACAAAGTAAACTTGAACTAAAAAATGCCACACTGTGTACACCCTTTGAAATCTTCTTTATACATGTATCAGTAATTCTGATAATGAAAAAGACATCAATACCATTAAAAACTAGAAATATCAAAATAATGATAATTCAACAACTGTGAAGAAATTAACACTGCAAGTTCTGAAGAAATCTGACAACCATGATTAAACAAACACCATTATGTGTTAATTATGGTGAGGTATACTGACATTTGCTTACATGTATAATGGTGTGGAACTGGTTCCATTGCAGCCATTTTGCTTGGCATGCAACCTTTTTCACAGTTCAACTTTACATGGCATGCTTGTATCAGAATTCTCTGAAGCCATACAATATGTTTTCCATTGCCCTTTTTAATCAAGTGATCTGAAATATAAGAAAATGTATAATCAATACTAGATAGCCTACATCTATGAGTATACTGAGCAACCTATCAAACACAAACTAAATATCCTAATTAGCGGCATCCGTAGTCTAGAGGTAACGTTCCCACCTCATGACTCGTGGTACGTGGGTTCAAATACCCGGCAGAGGTAGTCGAATTTTTAAGGGCGGAAAAATTCAGAGAACAAGTCCTCTGGGAGGGACTTTAAGCCATGTGTCCCATGTCATAGCTTTACGGCATGTAAAAGAACCTCATATCTCCAAAGGAGATCACTGAGCCAAATTCAAGGATGTTTCCTGCCCAACAATAGTCTCTAAGGCCTCTGATAGATGGGGGAAGCATTACAGACACCGCCAAGCTAGTGGAGGCCCAACTTGCTGGCTCGGCGGGACTGATGGTACGCACCAATATCAGTAGGGTATAGAGACTAGTAGAATATCATAGAGGGAAGCACAATGGACCAATACTGGTCTAAGTGCATGAGGAAAGCCACCCTCTCCAATAACTAAGTAACTAACTAAATATCCTAATTCAACCAAAATTAACTCAATGCAAAACATACCAAACTCAACCTAACCTTACCTAGTAGGGTCAAAGCCAATTCAAAAGCAAAGTCACACAAGACCACACCAAGCCATGCCAAACCAAGAATAATGAAGCCAAGCCACATCCTACAAATGTTTTTTTCTCCAGGGCCCAACCATTTCTGGGGGCCATCCACTGGGTGCCAGGAGGCTGGGGGAGGGTCTTCCCCTGGGGGTTAAGTGGCGAGGGCCAGGGCATGAAGCTGACCACTCATCTCCATCTGGTACAGAGGTCAAAAGGGAGCTATACCTCCACTCCACAATAGGTCTGAATGGCATGGTGCTTGCTTAATTAATTAAGCAAAGGAGCAACTTTACCTTTTACTCATCAACACCAACGTCTCCCAACTTTCTCTTCCTTTATGTTTTGCAAGCCAAAATTTTGAATGCACTTCTCATCTCCCCCACATATGCTTGCTATACATCCTGCCCATCTCATCTTCCTTGATTTGATCCACAAATAATATAAAACAAAAACACACATCATGAAGCTTCTCATTATGTATTTTCCCCATCTCCTTATTATTTCCATCCTCAGAATCAAATTTTGTTCCCTATACTGTTCTCAAACACTCATTTTACCTTCTTATTTCTGGGTGAGACATCAAGTTTCACACCAAAAAACAAAAATTAAAATTATAATATTGTGTATCTTATCCCTTACATTTTTATGACCAATCATATAACAAATTAAATTCAAGCCATAAAACTACACCAAATCTAAACTAGCCTAATATCTGGCAGTAGCATTTTCATTGTCCCAGATATAATGCTTATAGCACTATGAGCATGATGTCACAGGCTCATCTGTTGAAAACATGGTCGGAGACAAGAACTAAATATTCCAGGGACTAGCTACATGTTATAAGGGCCAAAGCAAAACTGTTCAGTGGCTGTGACTGTGTTGGGTATGATGTGTACGACAACATCCACTCACCTCGCAATACTTCTATTCCATCTGTAGGCCTCCTGCAGCACCTAACAGCTGTACCATAGACATGCTAGCAGTCCTAGCTTCATCTCCAGGTTTACTATATCCATTTTGACCTGTAGCTTTCTGTATGAAATATGTAAGAATATGGTACAACATGCACAAAAATCAAACAAGAAAACGAAATGCCATCTTGTTTAATGACAACAATTGCACAACAGACAAAATGCTAATTTTAAAATACTGTAGTTGTATAATTAAATTCCCAAGCTAAAACAGTACAGCAGGAAAACAAAGCACAAGGCTGTCAGCCTTATGCGCCAGCTGCCCTTTGCTCCTAGGAATATTCCTGGTATTCATTTCTGTTCGAGATGAGTCGACCCCAGGGCTATAGTGCAGCTGGAAGGATTACGTCAATTGAAAAATCAAATGAACTAATCAGAAATCAAATCCATGACCTTCCAGCTTGTAGCATAGAGCCTAAACCAACTTCACTATAACAACTCACATCAGCTAATTCTTCTTAAAATAAAAATGAAAATGAATAACTCCACACCATAATGTAAGGACATATTGTTGCCATGGCTACTATAAAACATACAAAGTTTACACATTCAGTGCCATCATGATATGTTGCCTCATTACTGTGGCTACTACAGAACGTGAAAAGCTTACAGTCCCACTGATGCCATGATCTCACTGTATCCCTTTATGGGGAAAGTAATGGCAAGATTAGCTGGCTTGAACTCAAACCCATGCATACAGCAGCAAAATTAACAGCTTTCCTGGAGTTGTTTCATTAAGGGGAACCTTCACAGAACTTCTTCTACAGCATGACATTTCGAAGAAACAGGGTGGAGTAAATGGCCTTTTGTAATTATTATGATAATGACTTTATCATCATCATCATTACTGTTGTTGTTGTAGATACACTTAAAACATTTAATAGACATCAGTAAACTCTGAACTCCTTTCACTACTGTGTAATTAGGTAACAGATGAACATGAAACAGAAAAAAAAATTATATAAATAAATAAAAAAGTGACTTCATACAGATAGCACTGTTCAAAATGTGTTGTTTCCTGATGCCTCCAGATATGACCTGTTTAACCTCTGCTGGTCATTGCCCAGCTAAGCATGGAATCCCTTCTATACTGTAAGAGGGTAGATTCTGTTATTCCCCACGACGCAGCGATTATAACAACAAAGGTTGGCAGATTGGTCCCACAGCTTACCATGTGTTCTGAATCAAAGGGAGGAGGGAGCCTGTAAGCAGGCGGACAGATGTGGTGACGAATCAAATTCAGAACCGTCTGTGACATCCAGGGTCATATCCAGAGATCATCAGGTTCCCTACATTATATATCCTCTTCCAACTAAGAAACTCACTTCTGCATCTCTTTAAAAACAACTCATAACTTACCAGCATTTCTTCCTTCATCAGATCATCATACATGCTTCGGCAGATTACATCTTGTACAAACAGCTGCTGAACGATCTAAAAATGAGAGATATGTTGTACAATACAGAATACACAAATTTTTCAATTGGCAATATTCCTGGACCTGAGTAAGAGACCAGACAGTCTTAATGGCTTTATTTACACTACTAGTTACAAGGACACTGTAAAATACTGACAATATGAAATGTGTTTAAGAAAATATATTTTTTAATGACAACAAACACATGATACTCACAACAAGCACTGTAAAATTCCATGCAACAAAAGGTTACAGTACAGAGTAAATAATTCGCTAGTGGAGGGTGGACTACAGCTGGGTCCACTTGGCACGGTGGCCACTGAGTGGCCTATTGTACCTGCCCTGGGTGATTATGATGATGATGATGGAAAATTTGGTGGAATGAAGATTGGCAGGAGAAACTGAAGTACTTGGAGAAAACCTGCCCCAGCGCCACATTGTCCACCACAAATCCCATTTGACCAGACGCGGGATCGAACCTGGGCCCACGCGGTGGGAAGCCAGCGACTAACTGCTTGAGCTATGGCATGGCCTACAGTACAGAGTAACAAATGTATCCATGCCTGATTCTAGGAACATCTCAAATGCCAGGATCATGAGGCTGAATCCGGTATGGGACATGCACATCTGTCAAAGTTCTCCTGTTTCGTGCTCTGATAAAAGAAGTGTGACCATCTATGAAGATTTCCTACTGGTCTGAATAAGGTAATGTGAAAAAAAACCTCAAAAATCTGACTCTAGTATTGAATTATGAATCATGGCTGAGATGTAAGGAGCATCATAACATGAAGCCACAAGTTTTCCTCTTCTTCTTATCTGGCATTATAGCCCTTTGAGAGACTTGGCTTCCTTGATAACAGCATTTGCCATAAGTTTTACTGTGAATAATTCTTACCACCCTGTCCATCTGATTGGAGGCTAATAAGAGCACAAGTATACCCTAATAATGACTTCCTATGAAAACTGTACCTCAGATTACAAGTTATGGCAAATAGTACAAACCAAGCAATTCAGTATTGTGGTTATAATTTCTGCTTCATATCTGGGAAGTCTCCAATTTGAATATTGGTGAGACTGACCACACTGAGGCTCTCATGTTTTTCCAAGCTAATTCTGGAACAGCATCTTAAACGACAAGGCCTTACTAATTATTCATTATCCCATTTCATTTCTCAGGCAACACTGTATAAATTGAGCTATAGCCTTCCTCAGAATATTCTGCCAGATTTGTTTGATCCTGGGAATTAGAGCATCCAGTTTTCATCCCTTTGGATTTTGCAACAGTAATTTTTTTACACAGTATGGTGACTAGCCTTGCACTCAACCCCCAACCCAAACCTGGAGGACAAGGTCTCTGTATGTATGTCCATTAGTCACAGGGTGGCCCAGTGATAGCCCCAGGCACTGTATTCTCTTTTCATCACCTTTAATGACCCACAAGGCTAAGGTGGAGGTATTCTAACTCACCTCCAAATGGGACAAGAAGATTATCTGTACCAAGTATTTGTATTTCATTGCATCACTCTTAGAACCAAGTTTGCAAGTCATTTTTATCACTGCATGAAGTTCAATACATACAAGGTGTGGCAATAAAGAACCCGGATTACTTTTATGACTCATTTCCGGCCACGTCATTGACGAAGAGGAGGGTAGGGCATTGACCCTTGGACTTCCCTCTACCGTCACACAAAGTTTCATTCACGTGCATCGGTTAGTCTGGCCGCGACCATTGTTAGAAGCGGATCGTGTTTCTGAGCTCCGTCGGAATAATGCTGAGTGCTAATGCAGAACAACGTGCTAACATCAAATTCC
>NW_019724755.1:90141-103564 GCF_002891405.2 Cryptotermes secundus
ACCTCCGTGAACGTGTGCGACGAAGGAGACCAGACATGTGGAAGAATGCCTCATGGGTTCTTCATCACGACAACGCGCCAGCACACAACGCGCTATCTGTGAAGAGGTATTTGGCAAAAAACAACATTCCAGTGATGGAACATCCACCGTATTCTCCGGACCTAGCACCGTGCGACTTTTTTCTCTTCCCAAAAATCAAGTCTGCGCTGAAAGGGACCAGGTTCGAGTCCGTGGATGCAGTGAAAGCAAAAGCGACGCAACTCTTGAAGAGCATAACACAAGATGACCTGCAGCACTGCTTCCAACAGTGGAAAATTCGCATGGAGCGGTGTAGGGATCGGGGAGGGGACTACATTGAAGGGGATAACATTTCGACTGTCTGATTTTTTTTAAATAAAGGGTTAGAGCATGAATCCGGTTTCTTTATTGCCACACCTTGTACAAAGCTAGGTAGCACTGCTGCCAAAGAGCCCTTAATCTTTGCAATTGTTCAAGACAGAATCACAAGCAGGCTACGCACACTCTATTCGTGAAAGGAAGTGTTCATTTTATCATAATCACCACTGATTTGCTACAAATAGGAATCAGACATTACAAAGTTTTCTAATTTACCAAACATAAACCTTAAGTAAAGAAAGACAAAAATCCAAGCTATTTATAAATGATGTAGGATTACTTAAGAACAGACAACTAAAACAAATAATTCACTAGACACCAATTAGAGGATATATTACACAGTAAGGTCAAAATTACAGTGGTTACAAGAAACTCATAAGTGGTGAAATGACAGACAAATTTTGACAAAACAGAAGCTATATGAAGTTTAAAAATGGCTGAAAATGGTGTGACACACTATATAAAATTTTATTTTGGATTTCGTCCATGATCCAAGTTCATTAAAACCATGTTATATTTTAGCGTCCTGTTGCACTGATTTAAGTCCATGATTTATTTTATCCGTCTTCTAGTGCATACATTCATCTATCCCCTCTTCTCACTCTCACTACATGTTTCGGCACATTTGTGCCGAAACATGTAGTGAGAGTGAGATGAATGTATGCACTAGAAGACGGATAAAATAAATCATGGTCATTAAAACCAATTCATTTTGGAAAGCGGTTATATTTTTGTTGTCAGTTGAATACGATATGAAAGAAAACCTGTTCTACTGGGGCCCTCAGTAGTGTGAGTGTCAAACCCTGGGCACCAATGACCTCTGCTGACTGTTGGTATTCAGTCAGAGTACTTTTATCAAGAGGTTCAAAAGAGCAGAGTTTCTCTCATGTCCTGCTCATGTGAAGATGTAAATTTAAACCAAATTCTCAACCATGGTAGTATTAATAATCTTGGAAAATAGAGAGAATTCAAAGAGCAGTTTTAAATAAAGACTCAAATGGTTGACAGTTATGAAGAGTTAGGATGATGATGTTTTGGCAATGCATAATTCCCTAGAAGAGGATGAGGAAGTGAACAGGAAATGTCTGGGAGAGCTTCTAAAATGGGAATTGGTGCACAATGGAGAAGCATGAGCTTCTTGTATGCTTACAAGTACTCATGCTTCTACAGACAATGGAACCCCATTTAATGTTCTTTGATTTATGATTTAATGTTCAATTTTGATAATCCCAGTAAACTCAGTGATAAATTACTTCCATTTAAAATTTTCATCAGTTTAATCTTGAAATCCAATGATCCTCAACAAAACCTTAAACAGGGGCTTCACTAAATTAAACTTGCTCCAAACACAAACCTAACAAACCACCTATTTACAGACAGACACTTCAACACAGTAAAGAGAACTTTAGGTAGCTGCCACAAGTGTCATACAAAATATTAGAAATATTATAACTTCTACTTACTCACAAGGACATACATATGCTGCTGCTCGATATGGTGAAATGGCATCATGTTCTCAGTGTTGTGTGACCAACATAACCCTTATGCCACTGCTCTGAAGTTTCATCAGTCCACAAAAAATCAATCGTTACAATAGACACAAACACTTCTCCTCAACATTAACACATAATATCTCGGCACACAAAGACGACCTGTACTTTAAATGATAAAGTGAGCATAAAATATTTAGGACAAGGACAAGAGTGTTATTCACTGCAATGTATTAATGAAAGTGGAACATAATCATAAAGCACAAAAGGAAACATATCAGTACTACTACAAACAACTGGAAAATCATTGATATACTTAGTCTGAAAATGTGCAGTCTCTTATCCTTGGCTAGTATTACACATACACTCACATTTGTATGATGTAAAAACCCACTACATTGATTATTCAATGAAAGTGGTTTATGGTGGGTGTAACTGTATTAAACAAGTTGATCAACTGCCGCCTGAATTCGTAACATTTTTTGAAATTGTAAAAATGTAGGAAATTTACATTGCTGCAAGAACTGTAAAGGTTAAGTCTGTATTATTAACAAGATTATTTAATGATGAGGCATGCAAGAAAAGGAAAGAAAAAATACTGCCATATGTTAGAAGATCATAGAAGAGGTCTGGATTGGTAATCATATTTACTGGACTCTTAGAAATCTCAACTATGATTAATTATATGGCTATTGGTAATTCACACACTCTACAGTTCACTACAGCATACACTAAGTCTTCTCAGTCTGCTGTGTCTACACCAGTTGTCGCCTAGCAACACTCCCAACACCACAATCCATCAGCTTCCATGTTCCATGGCTCCTGTCCTTGCTGGCTGTCATCTCTATCTCACAAATCAACGAGGTTCTGTCTGGTTACAGGCTATTCCTCATGCTTTTAAAAGCTGGTGGCCATCTCACACCAGCCTCCTACTCTTCCATTTCTGCCATCTCAAGACTAGCTCTAGACTGACTGGTCCTGTTGGCCCTCAGGACAAACCAAACAGAAAACACAACACTTCCAATGAACCACTTTTGTATATTTAATCATGATTTCACTAAATATGTACACTACAACAGTGGAATACTTGTTTTTCAGCAAAAGGTCAAAAGTGAAATGGCAACTGAATCTTTCAACGCTGTCTGGGGGTCCATTCTGTGCATTATATCATAGCATAGTCTTTCAACATATTCTTTCCAATTTCTTCTACAGTACTGCATAAAATCTGTTTCAGAAAAGCTCTGAAGTAGTATTGTGATGCACACTTTATCAGTGACTGAAACTTCGAAGGATAAACTACCCACAGGTTTCGGTATCTGAAATTTCTCCTTCACAATGACAGGATAGTGAGGGTGGGTTACCTGGACCTTTATGAACTACTAGACATAAGTAACTTCTCAAGCAAACTGCAAATACAGCTGATGCAAAATTTATGGGAAAACAGTGGAGGCTGATTATGAATCATATGTTATAATGAAGGTGCTAGAAAAAAGCCCATGTTTCATGATGGCTTTCCATTATGTGGTGTAAAGAAATTGACGGTTCCAGTGGTTTTTGTCACAAATAACAACGTCTTCAATATACTCATACTTCATCATAGTTCCACTATTACAGATACAATTGTGAGAGATGGAAATCAGATAATTCTGGATTACTAGTTTCATTACTCTTATAATGTTTATGTATTGAAAATATACTGCATATATTTCACTTCAAAGAAAACACTCTGATTCTATGTCTATTTACATGTTTAAAACATGCGGCAGCTGGTTTCCACAGCAACAGGTACACACACAAGAGAGGAACTGCTGGAAATGGTGTTTCCTACTGGGTCCGCCCCGAGGCAGCACAGCAAACACAAACCAGAAAATTTGTTCAGTTGACAATATGAGGGAGTTAAAACCATGAGAGTTGTGAAGGAGTTGCCGGCCAGCAAGGACAGGCACTGTTGAAAAAACAAACACTGTTGGGATTTGTTAAAAAGCAGTTGCTAGTGAAGAGAAACTGAAAAGCTTAGTGTGTGCTATAATGAGTTGTAAAGTGTGTGAATTAATGATAGCACTATAATTCTTTGTAGTGGTACATAAATCCAATTACCAATGAAAACCCCATGACCAGTCTCTAAATTATGATAATAATTTCATAGTCATTCATTGGTGACTGCAAAGCACACCACGAATTCTCCTCAATGAACCAATATCTGTGCAGTGCTGAGGTGGTCTACATGTTTAGAATGTGTTCATGTATCATCTTAGTTAAGAGATGTGGATGTAAATAATGGTGACATTTTCTTAAAAAAAATTAATTATTTGTTAGATACCTTTTGTGTGCTAGTCACCCATCTCCCAAAGAAAACTTGAAACTCCACAGTTAGTGTGCACAGCATGGTTTAACAGTAGCCTGCAAACTTGCGGGTTCAATACTTGGTCTCAGTTTTCACTTAAGACTTATCTGAGCAGCTGCAATATTATTATTCTGAGATGTAACATTAAAACCATTATTAGCAGTACCATAGCCTTCATGTACACAAGAGAGAAATCATTACACGCACCTTGTAACTGCTGGCAAACTTGGTCACCAAACTCAATATCTGCTCTGCAGACTGCATGTTGATCTTTCATTATTTACAGGGGATAAAGCAAGAATTATTTGTGATATTTAAGTACTCTTTTAAGTTTACCCCAGTTCGTGTCAGATTGGTAATGCCATTCTTGGCAAGCAGTTGCAGCACTTTTCCAACTGGATCTGGCCATTTCCAGCTCTGAACATAATACCCATACAAGTTTTCAGATTCATCTTTGGACCATCTGAAAAGAAATACTTTTATTAACTATAATGAATGAAATATCAAAAGAATGGAAACAATTCTACAGTGACAAGTTTTGTGTCTTCCTCCTAATATTGCTATGGTGATTACCCCATTCTATGCTAAGAATAAGATTCAGTGCTTACAAACACCAGTCACTTTCAATCAGAATAACACTAATATTTCAACAATGTCAATGAAAAACATTCGTCACCAATTAAAAAAATTACAGACTGCCCCACATAAAAAATATCATGATGCAGTTTATGTATATTTTTAAACCTAAAAAATGTAACTGCTCTTATTATGGTTATGTTGGATGACCAAGAAGATGATGGCAAGATAGTCTTTGAGACAGAACAGGTTGATAAAAGCCTACCTTGAAGCAGATGTTGGTTACTACATTTACTCTTGTTACCACTGGTGAGTATGGTTACTGGATACTGAAAGAAAGAGGAGTACTGATCAGATCAGATGAGGCAACCAGCTGCATCAATCTAGAGTTGAAGCTGAATGTTTCAGAGACCTCCTCTGTCTCCAGCATTAGGCACATCATTCCCTGATGATGATGATGATGATGGAGGCCTCAAAAATGGTAACTTCAACTTCAAATTGATGTAGCTATTCAGCTGACAAGATCTTATCACTTTTAATCACCATGAAACCTTTAGAACTAATACACCTACTATTAGTGGTGAAGATCATAATTAGTGGTTCTTCATCAATGTATAAATTAGCACAGATCAAACATATAAACAAAATAAAGCAAATTTGTCAAATAAAATTCAATTGGAGATAGTCAATCTGGTAGGTATTGCTGTACACTTGGAGAAATAAAAATGAAATATATATTGATTTGAATTTCTTAATATAAGAGACTGCTTCAGAAGACTGTGACACAGATTGGGGTAACAGTAAGACACAGCTTAGAGACACAGGATATGAATATCTGAAAAGGAAGGTTTCAATAGTGGAGTTTCAGTACAGTTATGAAACTTCAGGTTCTATAAAGGAAGGTAATTTCTTTACCAGCTGTTTAAACATCAACTGAACTATGGGGATCTGACTTATTTTGTTTTAGTAACTGCAGGTAAAGGTAAAGTTGTCCCTGAGCTTAACTAATTAAGTACTATGCCATGAAGGCATATGGGAGAGTGGATGTATAGGTCCACATTTCTTCACCTCAGCAGTAGATGGGGGTGAGTCTTCAATTCACGCCCCAGCTGCTTTATTCGCCAGAAAAGAGCTCCTGGTATCAATTGGATAGGTGGTTGGGTGGGCCCAACTGATCTGGACGACAAGGAGAAGAGAAAATTCTTGAGCCTACCAGGATCTCAAACTCTGACCCATCAGTATTCCACCCCACAGCCAGTCGCTATACCGACTACGCTATCTCAGCTCCTTGTAACTATAGGTAACTTGGCCAGAGAGTGGCTCCAGTACCAAGTGGACTCAGACTCAACCCATGATAAAAAAGAAACAAAGAAAGAAACTATAGGTAACATACCAGCTAATGATGAACTAAATTGCAAGCTGATAATCATAAATGGTGATCTGAATGATCTGGCTAGGAAGCAACTGTGTGCAGCCTACTTACGAGTTCTATCTTGAATTCTGCTTGGAAGAATTTGGAGTATAATACAAATTCTTAGTCAGAATATTTTATATATTAGTATTATGTAAGTTCAGGTTGGTTCATAGGTTATTCACTGTTGGTGTATCAGCTCCAAATGCGGTCAGCACTGAATACAATTAAATTATTATAATGATAAAGCTGTTGTTTCCTTTGTGAAATCACATTGGATCATCGAGGTAAAAACGGATAATGAAACGCCTTCGTCCAAATCTAACGTTTACTGGAGACTAACTTCATTCACAAACATTACAAGATACCAAAGGTACATTAACAAAAGAAGTAGCAGTGGGTGTGGTACCAACTTATGAACAACATATATCACATGATAAATATGGCCAACACTAGAACTATAGTATTACAACACCTCCCCTTGTTGGACATATTTTACAGTCAAAATCTATAATTACAATAACCAAAAGTAAAACAAGTTTACAATTCCACACCGAATTTCAAACCTATCTTTAAAGACAGCTCATTTATCTTTGGACCATTAGTAGCTTTAGTCAGCATATCAGCACAATTAGTGCTTGAATCTACATACTGGATACTAATATCTCCATCATTAACATATTCTCTAATCTTATGTTGCCGCATTCTAAAATGCTTGTTGCGTTCAGTAATCTTATTCTTTGTGCACATATCATTTGCCTGTAAATTGTCTCCAAAGATTATACTAGGAGTAGATACTGCTACATTAATTTCCGACAGAAACTCTCTCATCCAAATAACTTCCTTGCTACACTCATATAACGCTATATACTCAGCTTCGTTGGTAGATGTGGCTACAATGTCTTGTTTCTTGGACTTCCAAGACACAGCTCCCTTTGACATCATGATAACATAACCCGCCACGGATTTACTGTCATGTACATCGTTAGCAAAATCAGAATCAGAATAAATTACTGGGTCAATTTCAGATTTTTCATAGGTCAGCCGGTATTTAATTGTATGTTTCAAGTATCTCATAATTCTCATCACCTCCAGCCATCTCCCTTTGGTCGGACAATGGCAAAACTTGCTGACTTGATTTGTTGAAAAAACAATATCTGGTCTAGTACAAGTGGCAATGTACTGCAACCTACCTACTGCTGCCTTGTACTGAATCTCATCAAAGGGCTTGTCACCATCGAGAAAATTGTTATAGTTTGGGTCCCTTGGAGTTACACATCCTTTACAATCAAGCATACCAAAAGTTTTCAGTGTTTCATTCACATAATTTTCTTGATGTATTTTAATTACATATCCATTGGGTCTATCCACATTAATACCTAAAAAATTTGACACAGGTCCCAAATCTTTAACGTTTAACCTTTGAGAAAGTTGTCTTTTGCAGTCATTCACATCCTTTCTAGTTCCACAAATAATCATATCATCGACATAAATAGCCACAATAATCCTGTCATTAAAGAAAACACATGGATCTTTAGTACACTGTTTCAATCCGAAACTGACAAAGATGAAAGTAATAGTATCATTCCAGTCCTTCCCAGATTGATGTAATCCATATATGCTTTTCAAAAGTAAACATACATCATCAGCATTACCCTCTTCAAACAGTTCGGGTTGGCGCATGTATACAATTTCTTTCAGAGTACTATTTAAATATGCACCTACAACGTCGACATGATCAACCTCCCATCCTCTATCAACAGACAAAGCCATTAGGATCCTAAAGGACGCTCGTCGCATTACTGGGCTATAGCTATCCCAGAAATCTATACCATAAACTTGATGGAAACCTTGGGCTACTAACCTGGCTTTATACTTAAAAGTGCCATCATCTTTCTTTCTCAGGCTAAATACCCACCGGGAACCTATAACATTAACATTCTTTGGTTTTCTCACAACTTCCCAAGTTTGATTTTTCTTCAAGTTCTCTATCTCTAATTTCATTGCTCCAATCCAGTGATCTCTATCAATTCTACTAAGCGCCTCCCCTACAGATTTAGGTTCTGCCAATGTAATTTCACCACAATCTACTTTAGCACAACATTCACATACAACTTTCTGCTTAATAGTTCTCGTGGTTCTACGGGGTTGTACATTTTCTTGGGGTACATTTTCCAAATTATCCACATTTATGTCATTACCTACTATACTAGGTTTATCATCATTCTCATCTACACTGGGATGTGACCCACCCACATTGTCTTCTGTATCAGTACAGTCTGAATCATATACATAAATGGGTGTTTCACTCTTAGTCTGAATCACAGTCTTTCGAATAATAGTCTTATAAGGAAAAACACTTTCTTCAAACCTAGCATCTCTGGATATGCGAATCTTCTTCTCATTTACACTATAGAGTCTATACCCTTTAGCGTCCCTAGCACTACCAAGGTAAATACATTCAACTGCTCTGCTGTCAAGTTTATCCTTGACATTTAAATTCAGATCCCAAGCCCTGCAGCCAAAAACTTTCATTTCTCTGGCCATATCTATAGTAAATGCCTTCTTAGACCAGACTTCAATGGGAATTCTTCCTTGGATTGCTTTAGATGGGCAACAATTTCTAATATTACTTGCGGTGAGTACCGCCTCTCCCCAGAAAGACTTCGGCAATCCTGCATTCTCTAATATGCAACGAACAATGCATAGCAAAGTTCTATTCAACCTCTCAGAGCGTCCATTTTGTTGTGGGGTTCTAGCTACACTTAACCTTCTGCCTATTCCTTTCTGATCCAAGTATTCATTAAATGCTGCACTGCAATATTCTCCCCCATTGTCTGATTGTAAAAATTTAATTCGTCTCTCTTGTAACACTTCAACTTTCTCTACATATCTTTGAAAGGCTGGTAATACATCACACTTGTTTGTTAAAACTTCAACAGTTGAGAATCTTGAGTTATCGTCTAAAAAGGTTACAAAATACTGTTTCCCACCCAAGCTTTGTGGTGTAATTTTTCCACATACATCTGAATGTATCACCTCCAAAACATTCTCTGCACTTTTGGAATTCTTACAAAATTTCTTTCTGTGTAACTTTCCTGTGATGCATACATCACAATTTAATTGACACTCATCTACACCACAAAACTTTGGTAGGGTTTTCATATGTCCAAATCTCTGATGCCATATGGCTTCACACTTCAGGGCCTTGGCCTTCATAAGATTCATTCTCTTTTCTATTTCCATCTTACTACTTATACTACACATCAAACTCTTGCCTGACACTGTATAATATTCACACTGAAGATGGTATAATTGATCTCCCTTTCCCCTGGCTACAAAAATGACAACTCCATCCTTTGAGACTGTTATTATCCCATTCTTTATATGTGCTTCACAACCCAACCTATCTAATTGTCTCATTGACAACAAGTTACAATCCAAACCAGGTACATATGAACAATTATTTAATCTTAACTTCTTGCCTCCATATTCATTTGTTACCTTTAAGGCTACACTCCCTTTACCCAGCAAAGGAGTACTCGTCTTCCTTTTCGCCAACATGACGTTTCCTCTTACACCCTCATTTAAGTTGTCGAATATATCCTTGTAGGGCGTCATGTGGTGGGATGCTCCCGAATCAAGAATCCACAGATCCCTGAACTCCTCGGACCTACTTCCCGCATGGGCTGTCATGACAAATTCCTCTGTTGTTTCAATGTGTTCCTCCGCTACTACAGCTATTTCTTCTTCTTCTTCATTCTCCTTTTGAACTTCTGCTATTTTGGCGGTTCCCCCATTATTCTTTAGGACATTAAACTTTGGACACAATTTAGCAATATGTCCAGCTTGATTGCATGCAAAACAAATTACATTCTTCTTTACATTTTGGTCACAATTGATCCCTTTACTTTGGTTTTTGAATTTTCCATCACGTTTTGGGTAATAATTATTATTCTTCTGGTACCTAGATTCTCTTCTAAGTAAAAGGGCTTTTTCTTCTTTGTTGTTCTCAAAATCTCTGTGAATTTTATCTTGTTTTTCTGTCAGGTATAATTTGCTAATTACCTCTTCTAAGGATGTTTTGTCCTCTTTACTTGAAAAGGATAACATGAGATTTTCATATTGTTTGGGTAACCCGCTGAAAATAAAACCAATATGTGCTCCTTCACTAAACGGTACATTAGCATTCTTCAACTTCAAAATTAAATTTTGTTTCCTCGTTAGGTACTCATTCATGCTTATTTCGTCAGTCTTTTTGGTCAAAGCTAATTCTTCAATCATCAAGGCAATATGGACCCATGTGTACTCACAGTTTCGCCTTTTCAGCTTTTGCCAAACTTCTGCAGCTGTAGTCAGATGTGCTATCGACGGTACATATTTATCTTCTATATTCTCGGTAATAAAGTTAAGTGCTTCAAGATTTGTTTGAATCTGACCTGGTGTCCAATCCTCTTCTACTCCATCATATCCGGGCTCCACGGCTTCCCATTGCTTCCTCTTTCTTAGGGTTAGCGTTACGCGATGTTTCCAGATTGTGTAGTTATCGTCATTTAAAGGTTCTATGCGTCTTCGGTAAACTTCTTCTGACATCTTGAAATATTATATCGTCTTATTTACTTCCTTTCTTCAAAATCCCATGCAGCACGTGGGACCGAGAAATGGCCGTCTTTGCCGTTTAGGTCCATACCTTCACTTATCCTATTGTCTTCACTCGTCTTCTGAGTCTCCAATCCGTTTTATCGATGTCTGGCGCAGTGCTTTAAGACTCTGGGCCCATAACCTGTTGTTTCCTTTGTGAAATCACATTGGATCATCGAGGTAAAAACGAATAAGAAATGAAACGCCTTCGTCCAAATCTAACGTTTACTGGAGACTAACTTCATTCACAAACATTACAAGATACCAAAGGTACATTAACAAAAGAAGTAGCAGTGGGTGTGGTACCAACTTATGAACAACATATATCACATGATAAATATGGCTAACACTAGAACTATAGTATTACAACAAAAGCGAGATGGGAATGGCTACAAAGGAAGCACTCAAGATACCTTAAGACTTGAGGTAACCTGACTGGTATAAATAGATGTAAGAGACAGTACTGGAGCAGCATCAAGAAAGGGAGGGTTAGAGATTAGACATTCAGATTAGGGCTCCTAGAAGTCATGATTCAGGGGTAGTATTATGAGTTGGAAACTTTACTTACTCTGCATCAGACTTTTCAGACTCTCTACATAGGTACAAAGCTTCTTTGCTCTCAGTGCCCACATGACCAGACTCTGATGACATCTGAGATACTCTTGGTGTACTGACGAACTTGTGGATGACATACCCTTTTAAAGCCTAAAGACCACATATGTAGACACAAAAATAAAGTCAAGGGGACGAATGACCACATATGTGGACGCGCAGTCCACGCGTGCGCACCTCTTTTTTTAAATATAATTTTAAGTATAAATTCTTGTTCTACTTACATGATTTTTGGACACCAGCTTTATAAGTTTTCTGTCTTCCCACCTGCGTCATCTAACGGAATGTTGCCTTCGTGTGGAATTCTTGGAAACATCCGGAAATGCAGATTCCGACGTCACACTTCACGCACTTTGTTCGGACGGTTCTTCGTTTCCCACGCGAAGAGCACACACGACACCTCAATTGCGAAGTAGAGGAAGTCGGCCAGTGATGTGGTTTGGCCTCCTCTAATCGAGATATCTCCGATGAAACGGCCCGGGTTCGACCCCTGGGCCGTTGAAGGCGAGGTGGACCCCTTCCAGCATGTTCCGCACAAGAGCGAGACGAAATTCTCTGTGTGACAACAGGATGTAACTGTTCAGATCCAGAAGATGGAAAAAGAGTTTATTTGTCCATTTCCTGGTTCGACGACAGATGCTATAACTGTTTGCCACAGTTTGCCCACAGCTCCACCTGAATAATTATTCACACTCCTCTTGCCATGCTGGTGTGGTGGTCCCCAGGTTGCCGACCAAGACGATGGTTCTTCGTCGAAATCAATTTCTGATTCACTTTCCTCAACGCCACTCTCAAAATTGTCGATACAACAATCTGATTCGGAGTCATTTATGAGCTGAAATATGTCCGAGTCTTCCAAACGAGACGACGCAATAGTTTGTTCACAACTTCACAGAATGCTAACCTTGAATGTTCTGTGGCGGTGTGCTGTTTTATAAGGACGCTAACCTTGCAACTTCTTATACACTAGGCCGGCAGAGTCAGAACAGAGAGTATTTGTTGTGTAGCTATAAGCGATAATAAAAAATCAGGGTTCTTATAAACGAATAGATACTCGCCCACATCTCTGCATACCGAAAGAACTTAACGTGAATAAACATTGAGACACGCTAGCCTAAACAACCGAGAGCTTGCATCCGCTGTGTTGCCACATAAGCCGCATTCATACTTGCAAGAACTGTATGTATTCTTGTAGACAGAATACAAATTGGGGAATTTTTTAATTGGAATCAGTCTAAAAAATTTTACACATTTTATAAAGTCTGTAAACAACAATATCCGATTCTGTATTCTTTCTAGAAAAAAGCAGCGTTTATTTGGTTCGTTTATCACAAAAATTGTAGAAATCACAGCAATTTTAGTAAATGATTACAGTTTTTATAGCTTTATAATTGCGGGCATTTAAATCAAATCAGTCCCGCAGCCATTACCCGAATTTAAAGGGCCGTCTCTTAATGGTAAGGATACTCAACCAAGTCAGACCAGTCCTATGAAAATACATCATAAATGCTAGCACACTTCATCTTACATCTGATTAGGATATGTTTCCACCCAACAGCGATATCCACGGTATAACAGTTACCGTACAACTCTAGTACAACTCTCGTAGGTAGCTCCAGGACTAACTGACTGTCTCAGTACAACTCCGAACTGTCTTCGACGGCTGTGGAGTCCACTTATATAGCCTTTCGCTGTTGCTAGTGTGACGTGGCGTATAGCCCAGGACGCTGTTGCTAGTGTGACGCCACCGCTGTTGATTAGCATTGCATAGTTACCAGGTTACGGGGGCTCGGCTATCTTCGGCTCCGCTCGGCTCTCTTCGGCTCCGCTCGTGACGTCACCGCGCGTGACGTCACCGCTGTTGATTAGCATTGCGGGGTGATTACTCACCTATTACGCGATCGCTAAGTTACCGCTACGTGGAGCTGGGACGGTAGGGATCAACATGTCACA